>NC_092258.1:3005000-3127500 GCF_036320965.1 Panulirus ornatus | reverse complement strand
AATCCGTGAGGCTTCGCTGTGGATGGTAGGCTCTGGTTTCATTATATGTCCTGGTGTTACCCCAGGATCCCTTCTCCAAGGCTGCGCTACACTCAGTAGCAGCGACAGAATGGACTCCTTTGAAGTGAGTTCTTTGACGAGACTGTTCTGTATCCTGAGCTGAGGATGACACAGCCTCGCCAAAGGTGACTTTTAACTCGCGGAGTGATCTCAGGCCTATATATATATATATATATATATATATATATATATATATATATATATATATATATATATATATATATCAGACTCATTGATTTCTTCATAATCAGATCATTTGTTTTCATTGGTTCATGTATGATATTTCTGGCCAATCACCATCTTTGTCTAGCATTAGCTTTTTCGTATAGATATCAGGTAAGTTAGGTAACTACCACTCAGTACTGATTCGCCAGCTACTGGAAAAGTATTCACATCCTCTTTCAAAGTATACAGAGCCATCAGCGACTGGCCAGTCAAGGCACGGGTCCCCCTCATGATCTGCCAATCAGATCATAGGTCATCACGGTCTCTGGTCAGAACCGATCACGTCCAAAACCCTTCGTATTTTGAGTTATCGGTCAAATCATATCCCTATCCCCCCCCCCCCCCAACGCAAACCCCTCCCTCACCACCATCCCCTTTTCCACCGTCTTACTGTTGCTACCCGTCAGGCGCCACCACCCTCACCTTCCATACCTCACCACAACAACTGGCTAAGCAAAGTTCCAAGCGGCGAGGAACGGCGTCGAATCTGTTCCAAAAAGGTCAGAAGGTTAGTAGTGATTCACTTGTTGTCCTGGGAAGGCTTTATCGGCTTACAACCGGGGGACGCCCCGATTTTTCTCCTCATTTCTTACAACGTGAGAAAAGATGTTTGTTTTTGAGCTTAGTTCTTGGGGCGAACCCTCCAAGCGAATCCTAGTGTTGGGGGAAGAATGTTGGAGGGTGTGTGTGTGTGTGTGTGTGTGTGTGTGGTCAGGTGGATGTTGGAGGTGCTTGCTATTAGGAGAGAGAGAGAGAGAGAGAGAGAGAGAGAGAGAGAGAGAGAGAGAGAGAGAGAGAGAGTAAAAAAAGATGTTGAAGGACCTTTAAGATTGTGTGTGGCGAGGAGAGGGTTTTGGTTCATATGGTAATGTTAGAGATGATATGAGAGAAAGTGTGCGGTGGGGGCAGTTTGTTGGAGATGATGTGACTTTATAATGATGGTGGTATGTTGGAGATGACATGGCTGTAAAACGAGGGCGGTATGTGGGAGAATGAAGTGTTAGGAATGTTGTGGATGTCGGAGGAGGAGGTGTTGCAAAGGAGGGTCGAGAGAAGAAGGGCTGGATGAAGCAGCTAGAGGGAGAGGGAAGATTTCAACCAGTTCATCTCATTATGTATCTTGATATCCAGTCCTGTACATGTCCAGATGTACACACGGCTCACAGTCTACTTTCCTAGGGTAGAACAATGACCCCGCTTCCCCCTGTCCAGCCCCTTCGTCTTGGACGCCACAAGAAGCGCTCTCTATAAACTTGTAAGGTTGATAAGGAAGTAAAGATACATAGATCCATATGTAAATAGGGATTCCATTCCTCAGATGAGAGGCGAGAGGAACAAAAGATGATGTGAGGAGTAAGGTTGGTATGGTACGTAGGGGGTTTGAATAGTGTATTAGTGTCACCCTGTGCAATAGCGCAACAGCCTGTTTGGGGGTTCGAGATTCATATTTTGATGCGGATTGGACAGTCTTCATCAAAGCTTGGACAGTGAAAGTGGTTGAATACATGGTGAGAACGTGGGAAAGATCTTTTCGTAAGACCTGATGGTTTATAACATTATCTACTGGAGGACTGTACTTGGGTAAGACAGGTAGCAGAAGACCTGGTGGTTCATGAGCAGATTATCTGCTAGAGGTCAGCAACAGTGGTCCTCAATTCCTCATGAACATAGGTGGGTGATGGTCTATGATGAATCTTTCTACTGAAGGGCAGTAAAATAGCTTCCTTAACACCTAATCTATTTAGTTGGAGAGGGCACAAGGTAGGTAGGGCTACCGGAGGGCTGAGGTGCATGTGAACGTAGGCTGGGAGTAAGGTTCAAAGTGTTGATCAGTCAAGTTCCATGTATCACCACTCTGTTTTGTAGAGAACTTAGACGGCGTAGTTCGTCAGGACGAACTTGTCTCTGTGCAAAAGACGAGCAGAATGGTAGAAGTGAGGAAGTTAAGCAGGCAATAGAATAGTATAGAACCATCAGGGGTTTACTGTGGTATCTTGTGACATGGAGTGAGTAAATGGTGATTGTAAAAGTCCTTTTGAATTATGGTAAGTCCAGGGAAAAAGACGCTAAGGGAAGATTCTGATGGAGTGTTCCTTGGGGTCCAGAGGCTGAGGGGGAGATGGTTCTTCTTGTGTGCGAGAGATGGTTGGTGATTGCTTATATGCATTGGAACAAGGCTGCCGTCTTCCCGCTCAGCAACGAGTGTGAGAGGAGAACTAAGAGCAGAGGCGACGTGTAGTGTACAAAAAGGTATGTAGTGTACAAAAAGATAATTTGGGCGAAATAAGAAAGATGATGTCAAGATGGAATTTATTGACCTAACTTTGTATAGCTATTGATTACTTATTATCATCATTATTATTATTATTATTATTATTTTTATTATTATTATTGTTATTATTATTATTATTATTATTATTATAGTTACTCTGTCTTCCCGTACTTTCGGCTTTCATTTATTTTATCCATCAAATATTCCTAGATATTACACAGTCGTACCGAATTCTCTCTCTCTCTCTCTCTCTCTCTCTCTCTCTCTCTCTCTCTCTCTCTCTCTCTCTCTCTCTCTCCTCCCCATATCCCCCACCCCCTGCGAACCCCCCCCCCACCCCCTGAACCTTCCTCCTAACAGACCCAGCAGAGAGTAAAATCGACGTGTTCAGTGGCAGTAGGAAAAAAGGAAATTAATAATTATCCCGCTACTTAAATGTTAACAAAGGGAGATAATCTGTAGCCAGCCAATGAATCAACAGAAGGATTCCTATCTTAAAGAGGCGGGGGTGGGAGCCATAGGTGTCTCGGGCGTGTTATAGTGTTATGAGGTCTTGGTCCTTATGGGTCCCCGGGCAAGGTCTTTTTAAGGCAGACGATTATCTTGCAGTAATAATTCAAGGATTATTTGTCAAAGAGTTACGGTAATTACGTTAGGGATAATTTATGCGGTTTTCTCTTGGGGCGTTTTAAGAATATATATATATATATATATATATATATATATATATATATATATATATATATATATATATATATATATATATATATATATATATGGCTATAAACTCTCAAGAATACACAAATGTAAATCGGGAATGCCAGAGTACAGAATTGTGAAATCTTCAGGTATTTGCTAAGTTATGTTCTGCGTTGCTCTGTATGTTCTCTAACTGAGGAGATGATGGGTTTGGCAGTGACAAGCTCGTTCTCTGTCATCAGTCTTTTGTGTTCATGAATGATCGTGCAGAAGATGTAGCACAGATGAACATCAAAAGTTCTTCAATCAGAACCGAGATGAAACATTGCCTGCCGACCTGCGCGTGGCTTTCTCCGACCTCTATACAGCGGGGACGTCTGGTGGGTGTTTGAGGTGCGTCCGTACAATCCTCCACTGGCTGACCCCCGTGGAAGGTTTCGTTTTCATTATGGGTGGTGGAGAAATGGAAGACTGGGTTCACAACACCCTCGTATAATCTTTACCTCGAGAGGTCTTGCTGTCCAAATAATGGCCTTTGGTCATGAGTGGCATTACACACACACACACACACACACACACACACACACACACACACGCACACACACACACGTCCTGCGTCCAAGATTTGGTCGTATTTTCTCAAGTTGTCTTGATAATTAGGTGAAGAAATATGAGAACAGCAACGTTACAGACACATCTGTCCTCATTCATTTGTGACGCACACACATGTATTGTCGGCATCTCCGTTGTATAGCCACAGAGTCTTGACGATAATGGTATCTCATAGGGTTTTTTTTTTTGAGGGGTGAGGCAGATTAATCATCACGTGAGCCAAATACACTGGAATTACTCGCAAGTCCACACGAGCTTATTCACAGTACAGGATTAGAACCTTCCAATTCCATGAGATTAAAACCAAAAAGAAATCCAGGAGAATTTATACCCAAACCTCTTTTTTTTTTTGTAGCTTAAGTACAAATAAAAAGTACGAGTCTGAAGAGTGAATTATCATGGGAAATGTGGGACTTAGAATCGTCATTGGGTTCTGGCGTTTTGCTTGTTTCAATATTCTGTCCATCTGCGTGAGCCCTAACCTCCCGCAGACCTTGAAAAAAGTCTGTGAAAGTTTGAGGTGGTGGCCGCACGGTGAATTAGCACTTCAGTGGCTGTCACGTTTCATTCCCTTTTTGGCCTGCAGTCCCACTCACGCGTGGACTGCTGGCTTTCAGTTCACAGAAGTACTGTGCAATCTCTCCATCTCGTACACAACACATAACTCACACGATTCCTTCGTCGTATTCCAAGATTTTTCTTCTCCTACGTTGAGCTCTACGCGCTAAGCCCTGCCTTTTGGCAAAGGCTCCTTGTAAATCGTAAGCACTCCCCCATCCCCCTTCCCAATTTACGTGTTTACGTATTCGTGTTGAGGAAAACTTTCGTAGATAAGGAGAAAACTGTAACTCCAGCCCACCCCACTCACCGGTGTGTGTGTGTGTGTGTGTGTGTGTGTGTGTGTGTGTGTGTGTGTGTGTGTTACGCCAATCTGCACTGGTATTTGCAAGAAGAAGCGAATAAATACACATCAAAAAATGCAAATATATGCTTAAAGTTGACCCCCTTGAGTACTCAACCTCGCTCCTTGATTACAACGGTACATCACTAGTGTATCACGGTACGTTACTAGGGTACCATGGTACGTCACTAGGGTACCAGGGTACGTCACTAGGGTACCACGGTACGTCCGCTGGGTATGATGATGAAGCCTTTGACCTAACCCTTAAAGGTCTGGTCAAGGGTCCAATCCTCATACTCAAGGCTCGTGCCTTCGTGTTTGAGGGTTAAGATAATACAGTGTTGACAGATAGAGGTATGTGCAGATAATCCAGTGTTTCTCACCACCCCAATATATATATATATATATATATATATATATATATATATATATATATATATATATATACATACATTATTGGATTGATTATTTATGATTGTAATGATGAATTGTTGGGTTACTTTGGTGGTGAAGAAATGCGTCATGCACAGTTTCTGAGTAATTCTAGCCTTGGTGACATAAGCAGTTCAGACTTTTTTTAAGAAAATACTGAGTTCTAAGATAGTCTGATGGTTTTTAAGAAAATGCCGACGTTTTGTGTTGGTAGTTGGGGGTGAGAGGAGATGAGGGGGGAGTGTGTGAGTGGGGAAGGTAATCCAAGGGTAATTATAAGATGATTGGGGATAATTAATGAAGCAAAGGTCACGGGCTGGTGGGAGTATAATTTACTCCCGATAAAAATGGTCTCTTGCCGTGGGCAGGCGAGCTGACTAAGGTGGCCCCCAGGTCCAGATAATGAGGTTTTACCTTCTGGTGATAAGTGCTGGGCTGGGCTGGCCTGGCCTGGCTTGTTCTCTTTATCACTGCTGCTCCCTTTTGATTATCACTGCTGGCCTGTTCTCTTTATCACTGCTGCTCCCTTTTGATGATGACTGCTGGGCTAATCTCTTTATCATAGCTGCTCCCTTCTGATTATCACTGGTAGGCTAATCTCTTCATCACTTCTGCTCCCTTCTGATGATCACTGCTGGCCTGCTCTCTTTATCACTGCTGGGCTGATCTCTTTATCACTGCTGCTCCCTTCTGATGATCACTGCTGGCCTGTTCTCTTTATCACTGCTTCCTGATCGCTGTCCATCCCTGCTTCTCGATCTTTGTTGCTTTGTCATCACTGCTGGTTCTGTGGTTGTCGCTTCTCTGTGTTGGGTACTCACTGCTCATCTGTGACTACAGCTACTTCTATCACTATTGTTTTATCATCATCACTGCTGCTTCCCTGATCACTGCTGTTTCATAATTGCTGCTTAATCACTGCAATTTCACCATTGCTGCTTTACCCCCTTTGGTCGCCACACCTTAGATGAAACAGTGCAGCAGTCTCACCGTGGCTTGCAACGTGCACTGCAAAAAAAAAAAAGTCCCTTTAACTATGTCTCCTGCAGAACCAAAAACCCAAAAGAGAGAGAAAAATAAAGATTGTTCAAAGGCCGAAAGTATGACGAATCTGTGTGACATGATTAGAAGGGGAAGGGAGGATTACAGTGGTTGTCGATTTTCACCAACCATTCTTGAGCACGTCTGAGTTCTAGATTTTGCTGTGTCAGAGAATCATCAAAATGCAAAGAGGGCTTAGCTGAAGCTTCCTCCAGCTTTGTACCTGATGTTCAGCTTGAGGGGAAAAGATGTTTCATAATGTCATATATGTGGGAAAAAAAATGACCATCGAAACTTTTTTGGTATAAATAACTGAGGCCCAGCAGTTGGACCATATAGGGAAACACCTTCAGCAATCCCCAGGACCAGGAACACCAAGTAGCAGAAGCAGTAGTGCTACTTAATAAGGGAACAGTAGCAGTACCAGATGAAAATAGCAACAAGAGCAGTACCAGATTAAGTAGTAATGCTACAACAGTTCCAGTATTTGTTAAAGTAGCAACATAAGCAGTAGTAGCAGTTAAAGTAGCAACATTGGCAGTAGTAGTAGTTAAAGTAGCAACATTAGCAGTAGTAGTAATCAAAGTAACAATATTAGCGGTAGTAGTAGTTAAAGTAGCAACATTAGCAGTAGTAGTAATTAAAGTAACAACATTTGCGGTAGTAGCAGTTAAAGTAGCAATAGTATCTGTACTAGTTATAATAGCAATAGTGGCAGTGCTAGCTGAAGTAGCAGCGGCAAAAATGCTATTCAAAGTAACAACAGTGATAGCAGTACTAGATAAAGTAGCAACAGAACCAGTACTTGTTAAAGTAGGAAGGGTAGTGGTGCATGTTACAGTAGCAGCAGTGGCACTACTAGGTAAAGTGGCAACTAGTAGCAATACTGATAGAAGTAGCAGTAACTCGTTTAAGTAGCAACAGTAGCAGTGCCATTAAAAGTAGCAACGACAGAGCACTGTGTAAAGTAGCACACAGGATAATACTAGTCTGGAAGGATTTCACCCTGACTGCAAACACCACCATTACCACCCCTCCACACCGTCACCACCACCACCACCTCCACCACCACCACCGCCACACCTTCACCTCCACCGCCACCACAGGCGTACCTGGCCTCGGCTTACCAAATGACGCTGCCCCGGCCGACCCCGCCTGGCTTTTTAACGCGGTTAAGTTATTATGACCGGACGAACGGAATGCCTGGGTTTTGTGTCCGCTTATCCGGCCGTGTACGGAGGAAGGGGAGTGATGCTTATGCCTTTAAACAGGATGAGGGTGTAGCCAAGTGACGGAGGGGTCAATTATTTATGCATAGTGCGGGGCTGATTAAATGTCATGGTGGGATAGTACCTCTCTCTCTCTCTCTCTCTCTCTCTCTCTCTCTCTCTCTCTCTCTCTCTCTCTCTCTCTCTCTCTCTCTCTCTCTCTCTCACTTAACACCGATGCTTATCGGTCCTTCCCTCCATGAACTTTCAGCTCGGGCGAACCTCCCTGTGTCGGCAATTACCACACCACCCCCTCGTATTAACCAGCTTCCTTAGCTTCCTCTGTAATCATCGAGACATCTGGCGGTCATGGAGGCGTGAGAGAAGGAGGAGGAGGAGGAGGAGACGCTCATCTTCTCCCCCCCCCCCCCCTCTCTCTCCCTTTCCCTCCCTCCCCTCTCCCTCCACCCCATGAATCACCCATTCGCGAACTCGCTGATAAGAGACGATAAGGTGGCGGCGGCGGCGGCCTTCGGCGGCAGCGGCGGCGGCATCATCTGGCGGAAGCCGCTTTGGCCACATATGGAGCGTCGGAAAAGGAATTGCGGTTAATCTATTGATGGTCACGTCAGGTGTTGCGAAGCTGGAAAAGTACAGGTATTGTTTCTTCTTCCTCCTCCTCCTCCTCCTCCTCCTCTTCTTCTTCTTCTTCTTCTTCTTCTTCTTCTTCTTCTTCTTCTTCATAAGGTTTGATTCTGTTTCTCTCCCTGTATGGAGAGATGGGAAGCCATATATGACCACAGAACTGACTCGTAAAGAAACTATTTTCGTTGACGATAGAACCCATCGTTAACCCCTCGAGCACGACAGTACGACCCTCGAGCACGACAGTACGACCTTCGAGCACGACAGTACGACCCTCGAGCACGACAGTACGACCCTCGAGCACGACAGTACGACCTTTGGGTACGATCGCGTGACCCTCGACCTAACCCTCAGTGCGGTGGGTATGTAGGGAAAATGATGAATGATGTTACCTTAAACACCTGATATGTTACGTGAGTATTATGTGATTTATTCATATTTCTTCTCTCTCTCTCTCTCTCTCTCTCTCTCTCTCTCTCTCTCTCTCTCTCTCTCTCTCTCTCTCTCTCTCTCTCTCCTTCCTCCCCGCCCCCCCACCCACTCCTTTCCTGATTGTAATACCCAGTATAGCAGAATCCTCACCTCTTGATTTAACTGGAAAAATAAGGAAAGATTCTCTCTCATACAGACATTAAAAAGTTTGGTCTTTGAACTTGCCAGTTCACTATTGTGAGAAGAACTTAAGTTCTTTTATTTCTTCTTTTGCCGCGGCCAAATGGATCGTCTGTGTTGGAGGGAAGGGTTGAAGGGAGGGGAGGGAGGCCCTGATGGAGTTTTTGGAGGATGTTTGGGTGAGTTTGGAAGGAATGATACGCAGTGACTGCTGCACGAAGGGCACGGCCCTTTGAGCGCGGAGGTACCACTGCTTTGAGTACGATCATACGACCCCTTTGGGATGGGACAAGTTAGTCCTTGGGCCTGACCCCTTAGATGTCAGGTCGGAGGTCACGCCGTCGTACCCAGAGGTCGAACACGACGCGTGACCTCAAGATGGGTCTTACTATTGTGGTCAAAGATGGTCGTGCCGCCTTGCTCAAGACCTTAAGGTGAAGCGCAGACTTCATATTTGAGGTTTGTTAGATCGATGGTTAGATTGATAGACAGATAATTAGATGTTCTGATAACCGATAAAGGTAGATATGTAGATACATAAATGCATGGATAGAAAGGTCAACTAGACGTATAGACGGGTAGATTAGACAGAATAGATGAACTTCTCTACAAGCTTAATTGATAAAAAGGAGACGGACAGAGTTGCAATAGTACTCAGTACGGGAATGATTCCTGTAACTCGTAGGAAACTATGTACGGGTTGTAAAAAAAAAAAGAAAAACAAAAACAGTTGATTCTACTATAGTTGTTCTACGAATGGCATGTCACAAGATATGTTCGCTTTCTCTCTCATCTCGACACCTGCGTAACAGACTTAAGTTGGAACGCCCAGTTTTACCTTACTGTTCTTTGTGTGTGTGTGTGTGTGTGTAAAGAGTTACAATGCACACTTGTGGATGTGGATCCGAATTTGTCTTTACTGCATTGCTCATGACTAGGTAACTCATTGTTGTCTTCCAGTTCGCCACGACTTCTCATACCACACCATTCACGTCTTTTTTTTTTTTATCCCCGTTAGTCCTGCCGCTTCTTAGATATTTTGTCTCATCCTTCGGAGAAAAGCTCTGGGAGACGTATGGATAATGTATGTATGTATGTATGTATGTACAGCGTTGAATCAGAAAGGTTTCGGAGTGGTGAGGGTTTTGGAAAGTACAGTACTCGGTGTGTAGTGTGCCCCCGCTTGTGATGTGCTCTACTTACGATGCTCGCTGCTTGTAACGTACGGCACTTGTGCGCCACTTATATCGTTCACTACTTATAATGTGCGCCACTTGTAGCGTTATCAGCTTGTAGCGTCCGCTGCTTGTAATGTTCGCTGTTTGTAGCGTCCCCATCTGTACCTCACTTGTGATATACAAGCTGGTTAAAACCACTGGCAACTGAACCATTTCTCAACGAATGATAAGAGAGGCAACATCGGCAGTAACGGGCGACTAACTAAGCAAGTGATAATACAGGAGGAGGAGGAGTAGTAATACAGGAGGGAGAGGAGGGAGGCGAGGATTTAACGATGGTCAGGATATATTCTAGAACTACGAAGAAAAAAAAAAAGACAAAAAAGTAATTAATAGAGAGCGTTGGAAGGGACTGGTCGGCCAAGGAAAAACAGGCCAGACCGGAAGAATCCAAAATTATCTTCATATAATTACATTGCCTATGATTATATAATTACATTGCCCATAATTATTCTAAGGCTGTAATTGGATAGATAATTATTCACGGGTTGTAATTATCATATGATAATTTTGGCTATATACATAATCGCAGGCAATACTTCACGAATAATTATCACTATATGATTATATACACAGGTGATTATGAGTGTATATAATTATTACGAGGCAATTATTACCATATAATACATGATAATTTTAGTGGATGATTTTTGTTAGTTTAATGTTCGTGGTGATTGGGCTGGTTTGGTTAGAATATGATTAAGGCAACTTTGTTAGCACAACCGTTGGTGGTATTGTGGTAGTTTGTGGTTAGTACAGAGTGGGGAAGTTATGGTTTGTGGTTAGTGCAGTGATGGTGTGGTTTCTGGTTCGTTCAGTGCCAGATGTGGTGGTATCTGGTTAGTTCCGTGGTAGTGGAATGGTTTGTGGTTAGTTCGGTGGTAAAAAGGGTTGGTTTGTGGTAAGTCGATTAGCATCATCACTAACGTCATTAGATAATAGGGGTAGTTAATGGAACAGTTTCTTAGCTTAATTAACCTCTGAGGTAATAATTATCGGCGCTTTTAAGCCATCAGTCTGGCCTAGGACTGGTACTTAATCCTCTCGTCGAAACTCCCCATTAGACTTTAACTAACTATAGGCCGACGAGATTGATAATACGAAGAGTCGTTAGCTGCAGAATTATCTTGCCCGTTCGTTGGTCGGTGCTAGGGAGCGACAGGGCGGTCATCCCTCGGCGAATAAAAGGAACTGTCGCTCTAATGGATTGAAAAGGCCCTCTCTCTCTCTCTCTCTCTCTCTCTCTCTCTCTCTCTCTCTCTCTCTCTCTCTCTCTCTCTCTCTCTCTCTCGATAGAAATGTTGAGATGATGGTTCTGTCTGGCCCCGCCGCGTCTTGACAGAGAGAGAGAGAGAGAGAGAGAGAGAGAGAGAGAGAGAGAGAGAGAGAGAGAGAGAGAGATTTGCATGAGAGTGAGTGAGTGTGCATCAGAGTAAAAGGGAAGGAGTAAATGTATATGGAAAAGACAGGTGGCAGAGGAGTCCATTGGTCCATGTCTAAGGATAATGTTTTTTTTGTGGACTTAACTCTTTACTAATGCCTACTTCTTTTGTAAGTGGATGAAGGAACAGTAAGAAGGCTCCCTCCCCAACCCTCCACTCTCCTCCGGAAGGGGGGGAAAAATTTGAAGGAATACCATGCATTTTTGAAGTAAGTTTGTCTTGACCTGAACAGAATAGAAGGCGTGAAGGAAATCCTACTATATTATCACACTACATTATCCCATCCTCTGCTTCATTACAGTGTATTCTTAATGTCATCTGTGAGAAAAGGGATTTGATGTGATTTTTTTTTTTTTGTCTTGTGTTCTGTCATAAGATACGCAAATTGATGAAAAATCTAAATTTTGACCAGCGCCTTTTTTTTTTTTAAGGTTCTTATAACGTCTTTGCGTTAACAATGTATGACGGTAATATATTCCACTATTCAGCCCATCTTTTTGCGAAGAGCCTTTTTCTACTTCAGCCACGTCATTTAGACGCAAGTTTTATATTCTTTTGGCATGAAAAAAAAAAAAAGAACTTCTTCATGATTTGCGTTGTCGATTTCATTCATGTTCTTGAAAACTGGTATTAAGTCACCGCGGAGGATACGCTAACCTTCACCGTTTCTCTTCGTAATATCACATCCTTAAGGCTACTGTCGCTTTCGTCGCTCGTCGCTGTATGCATGCACTTGTCCCAGACTGTTTTTCACTCACCTTGTAGGTTAGGTTAGGGGGGCCAGAATTAGGGAGAGAGAGAGAGAGAGAGAGAGAGAGAGAGAGAGAGAGAGAGAGAGAGAGACCAGATGTGCGAGAGAAAGACAAATCGAGCGTGTTTGCAGTGCATTTCCGTGCAGCAGATGAACAGTAGCAGCAGCAGCAGCTGTGCATTTCTGTGCAGCAGATGAACTGCAGCAGCAGCAGCAGCTGTGCAGCAGCTTCCCCATCTGGTCACCTCTGGGTTTCCCTTCCCCCGTCGGTCGCCTGGTACACCAATCTCTCATAGATTCATTATTGGATAACCGCATCATGTCCTGATATTGTTACCTTTACACAACCAACAACTCACTAGTCCCCCTTTATCACTCTACCTAACAATCGAGTCACTACCGTTTTCTTTTCTTTTTCTTCACCTCACCTTTTTTTTCTTTCTTTTTTTTTTTTTGTCTTAAAAACTGGAAAAGAAATGATCTAGTCTTCCAACGTCTTGTATACAGCCATTTAATCACAGGCTTGGAGTATTGTCCAATGGCCATACATTGCAGCGCGTGGAACGATGCCCCTCCTTCCCTCCCTCCCTCCCTCCCTCCATCCCTCCCTTCATCCCTCCCTCCATCCCTCGCTAACCCCACCCCCACCAACCCCTCCACCCCCACCACCCCCTGATCCCCCACTCATCGTTCCAGTAGATAAGGTCGACATCTGGCCCGGTTTGGACGGTGCACTCGGCCCTTCCAGCCAGGCGCCGTATCCTTGTCATGGCCCAAGTGTCCACTCCGCTCTTGCCATAATGTTTCAGACATTTTTTTTTTTCGGGAATCAGTGAAAGAAACTATTGTCACATGTCGCATTTGCTGGACAAAGCGAAATTATCTCATTTGTCGAGTGGGCTTTACCTCCAGTTCGCAGGGGCTGGTCCTCGCTTCACCTCTCTCCCCCTCCCTCTCCCCCCCAATCCCAGTACTACCCCCCTCCTCTCTCTCTCTCTCTCTCTCTCTCTCTCTCTCTCTCTCACGTCGTGTCCAGCACTTTATATATATTTATATATATATATATATATATATATATATATATATATATATATATATATATATATATATATCCTCGACCTCTTCCATATCTCGCTGGCTTCTTTGGCTTTGCTTCTCTTCTACCGTTCCTCGTTTTCCTCCATAATTCTCTCTCTCTCTCTCTCTCTCTCCCCTTGCTCCTCCTTCGTCAGGCTTCCTCCATTGAGCTTTCCCTCCCTGACCACAGACGTCGACCTTCTCTTCTTCCTCCTCCTATATCATCATCATCATCATCATCATCATTATTATTGTCACTATTATGATCATCAGTGATTGTCTGTCTGTCCTTCATCAAGTCCCATTTGCATCCTGCGGTCCTTCCCCCGGTGCATGATCCTCATGCATTCCCTCGCCCTTACTTTTATTGATTTTTTTTTCTTTCTTTTAGCTTTACTTGTCCATCATCTCTACATCTTTGTTATGCCTTACCTAACCGGGTCTCTCCTGAGGCCGCCCGTTCCGCCCTTCGTCCGTCCGTCCAGCTTGCATAAATTAACGTCTGAGAGAGTTTTTCCTTTTTCTTTTTTTTTTCATCCATTACGCAGCCGTGTTTGGAATAGCCTCCCGTTCTTTGTTGATAAGGTCAATTAAGTAATAATTCAGTGTGGAGTAAAAACTTAATTCGACGCTCAGGTGGTCTATCAATAAACAGACAAACGCTGCCCCACAACGGCATCCACACCCTGGTTATGGTACTGTGTCCCGCCTTCCCATTCGCTCAAAACTTCGCCTTGGTAGACGTAACGCGCGATCTGATTGGCCCTCGCGTCTCGTTTCTGTGCATCCTGTCAGCCAATTGGTCGAAGGAATTTAGTTTTACCTCTTCCCACTTTTTTTCTCTCTCTTTTTTTTTTTGATTGGTCGACACAGCATGATTCTCATTAAACTGTCTCGTCTTACGGTTGACTGAAAGGTCTTAATTTCAGCCATTCTGCTTTGGATAGGTTGCAACGTCTTAATTCTTAACTCCAGACTGTTTCCTGGATGATCGAGGGGCCCTTATTAAGTCAGGCCCGTCACATGGTCGTCTTTCTGGAAGCGATAGCATGATCTATCTTGTGCCTGGGATAAAAATATTTGTGGCACACTATGAATATTGATACTTTATTTCTGTGGTGTGTTTTGTGTGTGTGTGTGTGTGTGTGTGTGTGTGTGATTGGCCAGTCAGTATATTCTCTTTTTCCTTCTGCGTTCTGACTGGTCGGTCCTGTTTCGTTGTGCCGTCTGATTGGTCAGTCATTCATACGTCTGCATTATCAGTAGTCGATAAATTTTGTTATCTTGGTAATTCGTTTGGCTGTCATCTTGGTTATTCTGTAACCTGTAGGTTAAGGTGCGATTATTATAGTTCAGTGATCTTGGAAACTCTGCGGTTTAGTAGGTTTTGAAATAATCTTTCAATAATTCAGTGACTTGTGATCCCATTCCGTGAGTTGTTTTCGCCTTTTGTGATGTCTTTTTCTTTCCTTACGCCTCTAAGCTTTGGAACTCTTTACCTTTTCATGTCTTTCCTAACGCCTACGACCTGTTAAAAAAAAAAAAAGAGTTTTTCCACTTCCTGCAAAACTCTTCTTAATTTTCTTTTCCTTTTCTTTCTCTATGTGAAAAGAAGGGGTGTGTGGGGGGGGGGGGATGAGGTCCCCCTACTCTTAGGTATATCAAACCATAATTAGCTGATTTTGTTTGACCGGTAGTTAGACGGCGGCTCCTTCATGTAAGCACCGCTAATCACCTGGTGATCGTTAGGTGACTCGGCGAGGTGATTGGCTGTTACCTTGAATAACTGTAACGAATTGTCTTGTTATCTGTATGGTTCTCTGTCCCTCATGAACCTTCAGGTTTCTCACTCATGAGAGAAATTTTGACGTATTGTGTACTTTGTGGCAAATTATAGTAATAATGATGATAATAATATTATTGATAATAATAATAATTGTAATAATAATAATAATAGTAATAATAATGATAATAATAATAATGATAATGATAATGATATAACAGAAACATCAGTAATATCAGTGAAAGTAATAATAATAGTGATAATGATAATTATAATGGTAACACCTCTGTGTATACCCTCATAAGGACCATCAAATCTAGCCTTCTTGTCTTGGGCCCGGGTCAGTGACCTTCCAAGGTTCGATAACCAGTTATCCGACGGCGCACTTAAGTAGGATAAGACACACGCTGGAGCGGAATAAGACATACTTAAGTGGGATGAGACATAGTGACGTGACGGACGTGATGTCACTGACAATAAAAAAAAAAGATTTGGACGAAGGAAGTTCAAGGAAGTGTATGGAAAGAGAAAATGGAGAAAGTAGGAGGGGGGGGGGAAGGAGGTTTTGGACAGCCTTGCTGGAATGGGTGGGAAGGTGGGCTCGAGAAGAGAAAGGAGAGGGTAGAAGAAATTTGACAGAAGTGTTGTGGGTTTAGATACTGAATATATGAGGTGAGGTTGAAAAGGGGGGCATGTGTGGATAGCGAAGATGACATGTTGAGAGAGAGAGAGAGAGAGAGATGGGGAGGGGAAGGGGGCTTTTGCTGGGATAGAGAAATGGACATGCTTATGGTTGATGAGGACATGAGACGCGATGGAATAAGAAGTTAAGGGAAAAATGTTAAGGAATAGTGCAGAGATCCGGTAAGATAGGAGAGCAAACATGGGAGGATAGAAGAAGGAAAGAGAAGTCAATGGATAGAAAAGTGGACATCCACCGGATAGAATGAGACAAACGGAACGGGAGGAGAAAAAATATGAGACAACACTCCGAGGGAACAGAAGACAAGCTGGAGCCGGGAAGGGGGTGTCGTTTGGTGGAGAGAGTGGGTTGGGAGGAAGCACCAGAGAGAGAGAGAGAGAGAGAGAGAGAGAGAGAGAGAGAGAGAGAGAGTAGGTCCATAATAATGAAATTTGAAAAACTTGATTCAATTTCCAAAAGTCACGTTTCACCTCATTTTTAATATATATTAATTTTTTTCTCCCCCTCTCCCACTCGCGATTTTTCACCATTTCTCCAGTTGCGAATTTTTTTTTTTGTTTTATTGTGTATGATGTAACTAGAATTAGTGCGACTTAAAAACTCAGAGTGAAGGGGGAATTTTAGGATTGGACGACGACGAGGCAAAAAAAAAAAGGGGGGTGGGGATAGTGGGGGTGGCTGGGTGAAATAGATTTTATGCATTTGCTGTTTATCTTTTTTTTTCATCTGTGTATATATATATTATATTTAGTTCTAGCCATTTGGAAAATCAGTCACCTAGATTGTCTAGGTAAGATTATATAGAGATCTTAACATTTTAACATGACTGATTATCCATGAAATTATTCTATGTGATTGTCAACAATGCCGAAGGTGAGAGAGGAATTATTGCCCCCGTGTTAAAAAGTCCCCCCTCCCCCCCTGTTTTTTAAGAAAAAAAAATAGATGGGGAAAAAAAAAGCATCGTCTTTTTTACATGGAGTAGGAAACGAGTTCTCAGAACATATTGAAAAAATTTTCAAGCATTGCAAAGTATTGACATATGTGTCACCCTGTAATGGATGTGAGAGAACTTCCCGTGACTGTATAACACGTATATAGCGCCGCTTCGCCTGCCAAGTGTGTGTGTGTGTGTGTGTGTGTGTGTGTGTGTGTGTGTGTGTGTGTGTGTGTGTGTGTGTGTGTTACCGACTGCAAATACAATACCATTCTTAATCAGTCCGCTATGTCTCCTTCCGCTGTGAATGTATGGATATATTTGTTCTGTTTCTTCCCATCATTTTTTTCATTTTGCTCTCGGACACTCAGGACCCTAACCTTGGTTTAGTGAAGATGCCTTACGAGGTCAGATGACAGACTGAGGCTGGAGTAGCGATGATGCGTTTGACTGATTCATAATGGTCGGGTCACAGGCAGAGGGGGAGAGGGGAAGGGTTAAGAATGTAGTAATGACCCTTTGGTCAAAGGCCAGGCAGAACATTGTCATACCCAAAGGATCGTACCGTCGTGCACAAAAGATCGTACCGTCATGCTCCAAAGATCGTACCGTCATGCTCCAAATACTGTACCGACAAGCCCAAAGATCGTACTGTCATGCTCCAAATACCGTACCGACAATCCCAAAGATCGTACCGTCATGCTCCAAAGATCGTACTGTCATGCATAAAAGATCGTACCGTCATGCTCCAAAGATCGTACCGTCATGCTCCAAAGATCGTACTGTCATGCATAAAAGGTCGTACCGTCATGCTCCAAATATCGTACCGCCAAGCCCAAAGATCGTACCGTCATGCTCCAAAGATCGTACTGTCATGCATAAAAGATCGTACCGTCATGCTCCAAATATCGTACCGCCAAGCCCAAAGATCGTACCGTCATGCTCCAAAGATCGTACTGTCATGCATAAAAGATCGTACCGTCATGCTCCAAATATCGTACCGCCAAGCCCAAAGATCGTACCGTCATGCTCCAAAGATCGTACCGTCATGCTCCAAAGATCGTACCGTCATGCACAAAAGATCGTACCGTCATGCTCCAAATATCGTACCGCCATGCTCGAAAGATCTTACCGTCATGCTCCAAAGATCGTAATGTCATGCACAAAAGATCGTACCGTCATGCTCCAAATATCGTACCACCAAGCCCAAAGATCGTACCGTCATGCTCCGAAGATCGTACGTCATGCACAAAAGATCGTACCGTCATGCTCCAAATATCGTACCGCCAAGCCCAAAGATCGTACCGTCATGCTCCGAAGATCGTACTGTCATGCACAAGAGATCATACCGTCATGCTCAAAAGATCGTACCGCCATACTCAAAGCGAATCGCACCGTCGATCTCAAGAGGTTAAACTGAAAGGCTTATTGGATCGTCAAGTTGGCTGTTATAACCATTATTAGGGTAGTATTTGCATACACTTATCAGATTTGGGAGAATAGACTTTAGCAGACGAGGGGGGAGGGAGAAGGGAGGAAGGAGAGGAGGAGGAGGGGCAAGTAGTTGGATAATAGAAAAAAAAATAAATACAATAAACGATCCATAAAAATTGTGACAACAATGAGGGGGGGAAGAGGGTTGGTTTCTTTCGGAACAATCAGTATTTTGAGGGGCGGTGGGTGGGTGGTGGTCAAGGTAGGGGAGGTGGGGAGAGGAGAGTAGTTAAGGTTGTTAGGACGAAGAATAAGAATAAAGTGGTCAGTTGGGTAACTAGACTACGTAGCCCTATTAGCGAACGGTTCATATGGCCTACACACGCGTGCTTTAATTCTCAAACTCCCGCCGTTTTGTGTGCGTGTTGTTTAGCACTATCAGTACGCCAGAGCGTCCATGTTTGCGTCTCCGAAGTTCAACTGCCCGTGTAAGACGAGCCCGGGACCCACCGTTGCCAACATTGCCTCCGAGCCATCGCAAGCATCTCGGAGTAGAAGCCATCGGGAATGCGAGCATCAGCGTATGTTACTGCGGTCTTGTATCGTTTGCGTTCTGTTGTGGAGATCAATCGTATAATTAAGTTGTGCCGAGGGTCGAGAATCACGACGGAGCGGTTGGTTAGCCGACGTAAGGTGGTAGCGGGGCGGGCGGGGGTTGGCAGCGCTGCGTGTGGCCGCCGACGGCCCAACATGCCAACGGAGGCGTCCGCGTCTCTTTAGATTTCGTCCTAAAAATTCGCGAAAAGTTGATTAAACAAGGTCCAATTATGCAAAAGATTTCACTTAACAGGATGGAATTTATGCAGGCAAATTACCCTCCGTCCTGCATAAGCTTCTACGCTTCGAAGATCAACCATCAAGGTCTAACTTTTTTTTTCTTTATGAGAACGAAAACAGAAATTTATCTGGTATGAAAACAGAGCTGTGGATTGGCGCTCTTGAGTCTGACCAGTGGCTCTCTGTGTGGAATAATTAGCATACGGCCCGATACTCGAGATTCCTTATTATTATTCACAACAATCGGGACCGCATCGGTCAGACATTCGAATTTCCCGCCATCCGACCGGCTGAGTGTAGAGCGAGAGAGAGAGAGGGAGAGGCAAGGCCGGCCGGCCGCCCGGTCGCCCGGTCGGTTGACGACGTGTACTAAGATTTTAAACTGATACTCATTACTTTGCTGTTTTTCTCCAGTGTCTTTAAATAACGCAACTCTCAATCTTAAGTTTCTCGTTGATTCGCATCTCGGCAAACCCTCCTGCGTGGCGTGGATTAGACACAAGCGATAATCTCTTCGTGGAGGAGGAGTCTGTGAAATATTTCTTAAGGACTTATCCGATGTTGGCCTCTTGCGCTGCAATCTTATCAACCGGGAGATGATAACGGTCAGTCTCTTGTGATGCCGGCCTGGGAACCGCCAACTTTGATAAAAAAAAATCACCATTATATATATATATATATATATATATATATATATATATATATATATATATATATATATATATATATATTATTGTTGAGGAAGAAATGGAGCAGTGATGACAGCAGCGGCTCAAGACCATCCACACTGTACACAACGAACGAAAATGGATCGTGTACCTACTATGTCGCTCTTTCTCCTCCGCCACCACTTTCCTGTCCACCCATTCTTTTCTTTCTTTTTTTTTTTAACTCCCCTCCTCCCTCTCTTTTATTATTTAGTTTAGCCACTTTGACCTCATGTAGATGAACTCCCGGAGAAGTGGAGGCGGAGCACTTGAATGATAAATTGGGTGTGACGGCAATGTAGATTTATGTTTATCTCCGCAAATATCTGCGCGCTTCACTTAGCCTCTCGAACATGTTAGGTTGTTGGCTGTGTGTAAGACGACCCGGCACAAAAGGTCACTCTTGTTTACGTATGCAAGGGCTTTTGTTCCCAACCTCCCAGGACCCAGCCTAGTTATACGGGACGCTGGAATCCTAAGTGCTTGTTAAAGGACAATATATATATATATATATATATATATATATATATATATATATATATATATATATATATATATATATATATATATATATATGTTATAGGATGAAACGTTCCGTACATAATGGAGAAAAGAATTTTCTTTTGTTATTAGTTGAAATATATGTGTATTGAAAATAGCTCCTCTGTAGTAACGTATTCGCTCGGATCGTGGCAGGAGGGGCTTTTGTTGTGGGGGAAGGGGGGGGCGGCCCTGGACCTGTGGTGGGAGGTCGGTTATCTGTTGAATCAATCATCATTATCAGAACCCTTACGTCTCTCTCTCTCTCTCTCTCTCTCTCTCTCTCTCTCTCTCTCTCTCTCTCTCTCTCTCTCTCTCTCTCTCTCTCTCCTACTGCGGGTCGAAAAGACAGTTTTCAGTCCTGCTTCAGAAGGATATGCGAGAGTATTTGACTGCATCATTCGTCTTGCATTTCATTTTTTTTTTCTATATATCTTTTTTTTATGAGTTTAAACATGTTGTCTGTCCAAACTGGGTAGGTTGGTCAATATTAGTGCGCGGGGTATCAATACATGATGAAGTGGGGGAGGCCATGAGACGCAACTGACGCTTAGTTCTCTCTCTGTCTCTCTTTCTCTCTAGAAAAGAAATGACTATACGTATATCATATACATATAGGTGTTACCGGACTGCGCCTGCATGAGGCTACACCGCGAGTAAAAAGTCAACTTTTGTGAGGTTATATCATCGGGAGCACAAGTCTGGTCAAAGAACTTCACACTCCAAATGAGTCTGTCATTCCCCTGCTGCTGGAAGTAGTGCAGCCTTGGAGTTGCTTTTCGGTTGGTTTGAAATTGCTTCTGGCGAGACAGGAGTGTCCTTGTATATGTGTATGTATGTACGCCAACTTTATGTACTCCTCCCTTCGTGGGTCAGTATTATCCACTGATGGTAAGGTGTTTCTGTGCACAATCATCTATTTGTACAGCAAGGAGAGGGGTTTCTACACTCACGAAGCCCCATCTCTTAAGTTTACTTTCCTGTCATATGTTGTTAAGTACATATTTGTACTGTATGAGGAGGCAGTGCTGTCCACATTCACCGTGTCATCATTCAGTGTATTCCATTCATCCATTTTTTTCATTGTATAAATTTTCTCTTTTATTTCTTACATTCTTTTGACAAGTTTCTTGCTGAGTTTCATGCCATGGCTCCTGGTACTGTTTTCATATCTTTCGTATGAAAAGTTCACTGCTGACGTCATTTAAAGTGATATAAAAATTTAAGATTGTAATCACATCGATACCCTTTATTCTGGTACAGTCTTTCTTGCTCTCCTGTGGACCTTCTCTATTGTTTCTTTGTGCTTCTTTAGGCGGTACAATGTCGACTCGTCAAGACCCTCTGAGACACAGATTCTGGAAGCTTGTTACCGGCGGGATTATGTATATATATATATATATAAGTATCGAGGTTTTCATTCGCTTCGTCCCATCCTCATCACATGACATTTAATCGAGGTTTTTGTCTAAGTCCCATAGTAAGTTTATGGTATCTCACTTTACTTCCCACATGACCTTAGCATCGTACTTACATTGTGAGTTTATGCTACTTTTTTTCTATTTACTTCCCACATGACCTTAGCATCGTACTTACATTGTAAGTTTATGCTACATTCTATTCACTTTACTTCACACATGACCTTCGCATCATACTTAAACATATTCAGGTAGGAGTCCAGTCCTATTGGCAAGTCATTTACATAGATCCAGCGGAGGAGTGGTCGCAAAACTGATCCCTGAGGCACGCCATTGTTGACTCCAACCCATTTCGAGAAGGCTCTCCCGACGGGCGTTCATTGTACCTCTCCATTAAGGTAATTTTCTATTCATCGTCGGAGTCTCTCCCCTTATATCCTGCCGCTTCTTTGCCAATCTCGTGTGTGGTACAGTGTCAAACGCTCTCTGGCATTCCAGAGATACGACGCTTTGCACCCGACCTTCCGTTTTGTCCGCAACGCAGCTCACTTTCTCGTAGAAGTCTTAGGTGTTAGGTTACGCCTGACGTCTTTCCCCTGAGTCCATGGTCTTTCAAGCATCGGCAGTTTTCTCCTTTGCAACGATTCATCCATTCGCCTTCTGGTTATCTTTTTTTTTCAGTATTTAACAAACCACTCTTCTCTAGAGAGAGAGAGAGAGAGAGAGAGAGAGAGAGAGAGAGAGAGAGAGACCGGTCCGTTGTTCAGTATAACTTTCCGGTCTCCTCTCATGAAGACAGGTATGACATTTGCCCT
Source organism: Panulirus ornatus (assembly GCF_036320965.1). Taxonomy (NCBI): domain Eukaryota; kingdom Metazoa; phylum Arthropoda; class Malacostraca; order Decapoda; family Palinuridae; genus Panulirus; species Panulirus ornatus. The sequence goes on along the minus strand of NC_092258.1, from coordinate 3,105,111 downwards.
CTTCCGCTCTCGTGGCAGTTGGCCTTCCTCAAGCGACACATCTTGGGACAGCATTTCAAGCGGCTTGTCATACGTGGCTGTGCGCTTCTTTCAGCACACGTGGGGAACTTCATCAGAAACCACGAACCTTATAATTGTGATAAATAGATAAATAAATGAATGAATAGCAGTTGATTGAATGTAGGTATGCCATTTGGTTCAACATACACAGTTGAGGAAGGACAGATGTGTGTGTGTGTGTGTGTGTGTTACAGTACCTCTGGTTACCTCATTTTCTAAGCAGTGGAGCTTTACGTCGATGATTAAACTCGGGCAGAACCGTGATAACACAGGTGCAGGTTATCTTAAACGGAGTTAATCGTCGTATCGTCTTGATGGTGGGGGGAGGGGACGCTGGGGCTGAGACAAGGGTTAGGGGGGCTGAGACTCGTATCGGGGGCTGGGATGTAGTTACCGGATTTCTTCCACGATTCATAATGTTGGTGTAGGTAAGCGTTGCCGGTCGTCTGGTGATGATGGCTGGTGTAGGGGGAAAGGTAAAGTTAGGTAAGGTAAAGGGGAAGGAGGGTAGTATGTGGGCTTGGTGATGAGGGTAAGTTAAATTGAGGTAAGTGGTATACGGGCGTGGTGAAGGTAAAGGGAAAGTAGGTAGGATAAGGAGGTAGGAAGGGTTGAGGTAAGGTAAGGTAAGTAATACATGGGAAAGACGACGAACAACAGGAGACTTGATGGCCCAAAGTGAAGTTATCTACCTGGGGATAGTGGTAGCAGTATCCTGATATCCTTATCTATATTGATGACGGATGGGCTATGACGATGTTATCTGCAGGAGGACGGCAGTAGAATCATAAACTCCGAATCTCTATAGATGGAGACTGAATAGTAAAGCAGAAGGTGTTCCTCCTAAGCCACGACTCTCCCCCGACCCCCATCAGGCTTATCATCCAGGAGGAAAATGGCTGTAGAGGAAGACCATGTAGCATAGAGACAATATATTGGCATATAGATTGTATAGAGAAGGATGACTGCGAACACCTTCCAGTCTGGTTCCAGCCGACAGATACACAAGGAGAACGGAAATTTAGCCTCATCTCTTGAAAGTAGGAAATAAGTTAAAACATCTAAATATTATGTTGACATTCTTAAATAAGCTTATTACCTGGTGATTTATGGTGTTAAAGCATTTTCCTTGCTTCTGCGGGCGTGGTCAGGTAAGGTAAGGTAAGGGTAAGGTAAGGGTAAGGTAAGGTAGGAGGAGTGTGGGTGGGGAGAACCCAAGAGAGATGTGTGTGTGTGTGTGTGTGTGTGTGTGTGTGTGTGTGTGTGTGTGTGTGTGTGTGTGTGTGTGTGTGTAATACAGTAAGCACGGTAGCTGCCGCTGGTCGGAAAAAAACTCCGAGTGATCATTTATCCCACTCAAGCATTCCATCAGCCACACATCCCAGACATATGGGTTGAGTTGCTGCGTCCACCCATCAATTGCATGCACGGCCGTAAGTCGAAGCTTTGATTTGTATTCGTGGGGTTGAATAGTGAGCAAAGGGGCACCGCCGCTATTCATGGCGCCCGCTGCCCTATTATTCGGTGCCCTATGAGAAATTCGAGCCTCTACTCTCGCCTTTGAAATCCTCCGGTGGTACCATTGTGTTCCGATGGTTGAATTCTTGGCTTCGCTAGTTAGCTACTGGAGCGCCAGTCCCCCATCCCTTCCTTGTAAGCTAACTCAAGCTCGTCCTTCGAATCTGAGGTCTCTTACACGCACAGAGAGGGACAGAGAGACGGAGAGAGACACGTCGGACGTTCCCCTTGCGTTATGAAAGGTCACCGCTTGCCTCAGCATCCCGTCCCGTCCCATACCCGTCGCCGAGATCATACCATCAGGAGGAGCCAATCGGATGACGGGTTGGCGGAGGCTGTATCACAAGACGCGACAAGTGCCCGTTCGAAAGGGCGGTACAGAGGTGATTGTTGCATTGTGTGGCGATGCTTGATACGCCCCCGTAGATCTCCTTCTCCTCCTCCTCCTCCCCATAACACAAGGTATCGGAGTGGGGCCGAAAACTAGTTTATTTACAAGGCTATTGTCATCTGTCGGGTGTCGCTGCCGTGAAGCTGAAAAAAAAGAACTCAATCGTCTCAATCTTTTTTCTTTCTTTGGTTTACCTGAGACGTTCGTCTGTTTGTGGCATCAAAGAGAAGCTTATACAGGTAGGTGGAAAGATGAGGAAACTTTGAGGCCGTCGGTTCGGATCGGTCTCTCTGCCGGTGGGGGAGGAAATGATGAGGGAGGGGAAGGTCAGTGGGTCGTAGATAATGCCCACCATTTGGCGTCACTACGATATGGCTAATCATAATCAGACTCGAGTTGGTAAACTGATCCTTTACTTCCGTCTCTCTCTCTCTCTCTCTCTCTCTCTCTCTCTCTCTCTCTCTCTCTCTCTCTCTCTCTCTCTCTCTCTGGGTTCGTATGGTCTGCGTATCTGTGTGACTCTTTCCCACTCTTTCTCGTTTCCGGCTATATGGTCTTAGATCAGGAATTTCTATCGTTGCTACTGTCGTCCCAGCAGATAACCTCGCCATAGATCATCAGGTCCCCAGCGTAATCTGTCCTTCCCATGTCCTGTCCTCAAGCAGATAACCTCGTCATAGACCATCAGGTCCCCAGTGTAATCTGTCCTTCTTATGTACTCTTCCGTCTGTCTTTAGCCAAGACAGGGACTCAACAGAGGCTCTGTTTACTTTCCTATACTCCCTCGTCTCCATTTGACTCAGTTCTCAATCATTATTCATCATGAGTCTTGTCCTCGTACCTAGAAAACTATGAGTCTTGGATGAACTCATAGCTTTATTTACCTTATTTCTAGTCCTCTCATAGTTTGGCCAATAACGTAGGAGTGATTAACCTTTTATGACCAGTGACTACTGGCAGTAATCCCCAGATGAACTGTTGGGAATATGTCAGAATGACTAGGACGATATACTCACACAGAAACATGCTCCCGCGTGGCATGGGTGTGTCGATGTAATCTTAATGAACACACTCAGCTCCCGTGTGCGAGTGTGACATCCAGTTCTTAAACATTTACTTACCAACTCCATCCACGTATTACAGAAAGTATGGAAAATGGGGGTTGGAGTGTGCGTGTCTTTAGGGCAGTGCAAGTGTATGTATTACATACGAACAATGCCAGCAGAGAAATCTGAAATATAGATTATATATATATATATATATATATATATATATATATATATATATATATATATATATATATATATATATATATATATATATATATCATTATGGGTTTAAAACAAGAGGATCAGGAAAATGAGGAGGCCATGGTTCTTTTCATTCATAATATTCAGTGATCTGAATCCTAATTAATTGACCAGATCAGCGTATATATACCGGGACTAGAAGCACAATATTACTTTTTTTTTTCGGACTGATTTCCGAAAATATGTAACTTTGGACAATGCATTTGTATCACGTATATAAATGTATTGCAATTAGCGCATAATATTAATTTAAATCCGGAGTATTAGATACAAATCAGTGGTCTTTGTACATTAAATTTGGGATCGGCTGACGTGTATTTTAGCCCTGGTTAATTAGCGAGAGGTAAGTCAGTGATGTCGGATCTCGTCAATGTGTTCACCGTACAGGCCAATAGCTGCCCTCCACACACACACACACACACACACACACACACACACACACACACACACACACACACACACACAGCGATACCGCTTAATGCCGGTCTGGCTCGGTGGCCGACCGTAAAAAGGAAACTTAACTCACTAAATCATATTGGTACAAGGCCTTGGTCATCCCACAATGGATGTAAAGCGTCCCTCTGTGTTTGTTCGAGCTGCCTGTTTGTGTATCAGCACCAGCGTATGTGTGTGTGTGTGTGTGTGTGTGTGTGGAGGTTGGAATAATATTATATACATATATATGTGTGTGTGGACGGTCTGTACACCTAGGACAAAAAAAAAAGATATCTGACAAATGGTTCGTGTCTCGTCAAAGCGTTGTGTGAACAAACAATCGTAATCTGACAATACTCATAAAGGGGTTTGGATATTATACATATAACCCCACACACACACACACACACACACACACACACACACACACACGGTATCCTTATGTATGTAAAGACATAGTTTATATATATATATATATATATATATATATATATATATATATATATATATATATATATATATATATATATATATACAAAGTTAAGAAGACGGGTCAACACGAGTGTAAACCTCTCTCCTCGTACAAAAAAAAAAAAGAACACAAATATACGCCACAAAAAAACAAAATCACACACACAAACATCATAAATGGTCACAGTTTGCAATCATACAGTAGCCGTACTACACAGAGTTTCAGATGTTGTTATGTGATTGTAAGTAAAGTTCAAGAGATGGGAGACACCTACAGCGAAGAACTCCTCCCTCTGTACAGTACAGCCAGGGATTTATTACACACACACACACACACACACACACACACACACACACACACACACACGCACACACACACTCGATGAATGCATACGCCATACAGTAATGCATTACAATATCGTCAGAAATGTATGAAATTCAGGAAAGCTGAAGTGATGGGACCCCACGAGTGTAGAAACCCCCCCACAGTGTCCCCCACCCTCCCACGTCCTGTGCAAATAGTTAATTGTGTATAGGTAATTAAACACACCAACGCACGAAGGCTAAATGAACGCCGGGGCGTAGGCCTGCCCACCAGCGGACTTTTCCGCTGGCGTATCAATAGACAGGCGAACATGTGCCTCTGCATCCGATACGGTTGGCGGCCGCCGCTCCTAAGCATTCAATCCTACACAGGAAAATTAATCTGAGCTGATTCGTCCTTTTGAAGGGGCGATGATGATGATGGCGGCGGCGGCGGCAGCAGCAGCAGCAGCAGAAGCGGCGGTGGCGGCGGCGGCGGCGGCAAGCGGAAAGCGATCACGTTAAACTCGTACGGCGAACAGCGACAGTTTCCGATTGATCTCTTTAGCGACTGCTTATGTTGGTGCCCGGGGCTTTGTTCATCAAGCTGGAGTAATTGTTCACCTGGATAACTTATTTTTTTTATACATATATATATATATATATATATATATATATATATATATATATATATATATATATATATATATATATATATATATTTATCCGTTCGTGTTCATATGGCAGGGTGGGGGGGGCATCAGGTTTGCACTGAGGACCGGATGGGCTTTGGCCTAATTAGTGATAATAATTCAGGGATCGAGCTGGGATTTCGGAGTGACGATTATAAATTCATATGCATGGAACGCTTGTAATCTTTTAATATTCGAATAATTCGCTAATATCATCACCCCCAAGCGTAAATAGTTGACTCTATTCAAAACTATTATGTGTTTGGTTTGCTCGTCCGCCAGAGGCCGCTTCTCACACACACACACACACACACACACACACAAGTCTGGGTAAAACTAGTTTGGTCAAACTCAGTATCACACCTAAGTACCTTTCGGTAAAACCAATCTGATTCATTCAGTGTAAAACCCTAAGAACGAACATCACTGCGAAACTAGTGTCATGAACTGTGCGTCAAGATGTGAGTACCGTCCAGTGTTAAACTAGTGTGATGAAGCAGAGTCCCGCCTTGAGGAATGGGCTGCAGAAACGACCAGGTCGGCGTATCACTCAACGACAAAGGAATAGAGAAGGGGACCGGCCTGTACTTACATCCCAATATCAACCTCCCATCTCTCTCTCTCTCTCTCTCTCTCTCTCTCTCTCTCTCTCTCTCTCTCTCTCTCTCTCTCTCTCTCTCTCTCTCTCTCTCTTTCTATATTATAGGCAGATGTTCAAAAAGTATTTTACCCTGAGAGTTTATAAAGTTTGAGTTTGGCTGAGGCGACGCAATCTGTGTTTGCTTCGCCCTCCATGACGACAAGTTACAGAAAACTAATGCGTTCTCATATTTTTTTTTTCTCTCTCTCTCTCCTCCTCCTCCTCATGTGTGTGTGTGTGTGTGTGTGTGTGTGTGTGTGTGTGTGTGTGGAACGACATGTCGCGAGTTCGGTTTGCAAGTCCAAAATATTAAATTTGTCCTCCGGATTAATGACATGAAGTTCAAAGGAAAGCGTTTGTGACATCTAATGCAAAGTGGACTTTTGAGGCGCGCGATGAATAATTCCTGTTTTTACGGAGCCCAAACGATTGGATTTCTGAGTAGAAATGAGTGTAGTCTGTGCGATGAAATGTCCCCATATGAGCTGCACAGTATATATACATATATATATATATATATATATATATATATATATATATATATATATATATATATATATATATAACATTCACACGAATGCCCCTCCCTGCGGCCCAACCTGCCTATATAATACTAGTCTAGGAGGACTGAGGGCTCACGGTAGGGCTTGGCCGGGCCTCCAAGGGGTAGCGGAGCTGCATAATGAAAGAATTAGAACATTAGGAAGATGAGGGAAGGAGGAGGAGCGGCGGGAGGGACGGGGGGGGGGGGACATCACGGAGACGGGAGGGCCATCCTCCACCTGTGAAAAAAGGGAAACCACGACGACCACCACCGCCACGACCACCACCTGGCTGCGTGCGTGTCGTGGTGTGGTCTTGGTGAGGGAGGACCCGCCAGCTACGACTGTAGTGGCTACCTACGACTGTCGCAGCGACGACTCCCAAGTTCCTCGCATTTTTTTTTTCTATACCGAGTTATGTTGATGATGTTCAAATATTGTCCAGACGACGACTTATTATCGTAATGTAAATACGAAAGTTTAATGCTGTCAGCCTTCTCTTGCTCCACACGTACACACACACACACACACACACACACACACACACACACACACACACACACATATATATATATATATATATATATATATATATATATATATATATATATATATATATATATATATATATATATTATTTATCTTCCTATCTAGCTGTCTATCCACCAATCTATCTCTGTGTATCAAAATCTGTATCAGTCGATCTCAACCTATCTGTCTGTCTTTCATCCTGTCTGTTTACATATATACCTGTGTATGGTTTTTCCCAGGCTTCCGCCTGTAAGTGGTACCATCACGGACGACAAAGTCATTCGCGACGAGGCTGAATCATCGTCAATGGACGAAAAGGAGTACAGTCTCGATGAGGACCATCCAGTTTCAAAGGTGTCCACCTTTCCCTGCCTCCGCGTGGAATGCCGTCTTGAGACTGGGGTTCCGTAATTAAGTAACTCTGGATGTGTTGTCCAACCTCCCTGTAAAGGTTGTTAAGGATCGTACACTAAAGTACAGGGTGGTTAGTGGGTTGTTTGGGCTTGTCAACTAACGGGGTCGTGATGGCCGTCCACGTCAAGCTGTTACATCCGCCAAATCTTTAACGCCTTTTTTAGGTGCTAAGAGTAATTCTGAGACCACATACACTCTCACTATCCCCGTAGCCCCATTGTACATCACTCAATGATTGTGGATATCGCTCCTGATAATCTCAGGTCGTTCGCAGTTGTTACTTTCTACGGCAGGAGTGAAGTAGGTCATTACGGGTCACTATCGGTACTTAAACAGCGTGATGGACGGGGTAGACGAGGCCGTTTTCAGTTCGTTAAATGATTACATCATACGTAACAAACTTCTCCATAAACTGTAGTCCGGGTCCCGTTCCACCTACCCAGCCGACACCTGTTTGATCTGCCATCACGGTCACATCAAACAGGAATGTGATCAGGGCAATTACACAGGTTTTGTTATGCTTAGCCTGTTGGTGGCCTTTGTTGCCGTAAACCATGCTGGACTGATAACTAAAAACTTGAACGCCCTCGGTATGAACAATGATTGTGTAGACTGGTTTGAGTCTTATTGGATTAGTCGCAAACAGATAGTTCATGTGAAGGGAACTGTATCATCGGAAAATTATTATATTGCGTGTGTTGTGCCATAAGGGTCATCACTGGGACCGCTTCTGTTTCATATGTATATGTTAATGGTATGTCCCTCGCCACCTGGTGATGGATATTGCTGTATCCAGATCTTTCGGCATTACTGTTATCTGGCAGAAATGTATCAGGAGACATCGCTGGACTGACTTTATCCCTAGGTTGGTCACGGCTCAGTTTGAGTGGCGTCCTCCAGTGTTTGTGTAATGGCTGTCTCCCTACTTTGTAATCATCTACAAAACTACACTGGCTAGAGGAAATCTTTGCTTTCTTGTGTGACTCCCAGGATGACATTTTATAATGGTGTTGTATCGAAGTCTTTTTCCTTCACTGCCAAATCGAATCCAATCATTGTGTTCTTAAATCATCACCTTGGACGAAGAACTGATGCAGCGACTTGCCACATGAACTCCTGCCCTACTCTGATTTATTAGGTAAACAAGGAAAGGGGACCACCAGTGATGGTCACGACCCTCATCCTTAAAGGTCAGGTAACAGCAGTTAGGGTCACTAGGCCCAGGTCATGTACAAGATAACCATAATGGGGTTACGTAGTTTCTTCATATTTTTTTTTCATTGTTATTGGCAGTTGTTTAGGATTAGGGGGTGCACCAACGAACGGTCATGTTCTGGAGTTGCAAGCGGTCATGTTGAGGAGTAGCGATTGGGTATGTTTTTTGTGGGGTTGCAAATGGTTATGTTATGAATGAGACAGGTTCGAGTTGCCTCAATGATGTCAGAGGAGGTGAAGAAAAAGACCTGTTTAGCTAACTTCCCGTCTGCGCCTTCTTCGGGTTACGGAAGAGGTAAATACATGAAGGAGAAACACTATCAGATTTTGTGTGTGTTCAGTGTCGCTGTCTTGGTCGTGTGTGTTGTGAAGTCAAACCAAAAAAAAAAAAACATAATCTTATTTGAAGACTCCAGAATTCTTTGTCCACCAGACCAGAGTCATTTCGACTCAGTATTCATCGCTAGTGATGTTCACGCGCTGACCCAAAGAAAAGTTCCGGGATCAAGCCGCGTCCGTGAATTGTTCTGGACCGTCGTAAGACAATATCCTGGCTAGGCTTGCGGCTGTTTGATATTGCAGCGATACTCACAAACCAGAAGACAACACGGTTGCAATGCAACACATAGATCCCCTGCATTACCTGAGTAGAAATATTACGCTGTGAATTTTTTTTTTTCTCTAAAAGGAGACATCTGTTTTCACTCAAGAGAGTTCAAGGTAAAAAAAAAAAAAAATGGTCATATCGTGTGTAAATACACTTAGTGTCAACAAGAAGTGTGTCGATGCTCCTAGCGTTAGTGTAAACACCAAGTGTTGGACCGGTTTACGAATTTCCTTCGTTACCATTGGCTTTCTCGAGAGAAAGACAAAGAGTGGTATACATGTGTTTCTTACTGTTATAGTGCGCAATTAGCCGCTGTAATGTACGAATGTCATGCATGGGGGAGGGACTTTACATTCGTGGGGTCCCGTCTCGTACCTTTGTATGTATTTAGACATACTTTTGCTCCTGCGTTGTGTACAAACACATGCATACTCAAGCTTGAGACAGGTAGTCATTTGTCGACCAGCCCCCGAGGGAAGGATGAACACCTGGGTTGGCTGTGGGACTGCAACCTCGCCTGTGTTGGGTCCCTGCGTGAATCATGGTCAGCAATCTTATACACAACGACACCTTTGGCCTCTGTGTGTGTGTGTGTGTGTGTGTGTGTGTGTGTGTGTGTGATCACTCATATTCTTGTATCTAATTAGAAAACTAAAATTCCATTCTTTTTTTTTTTTGCATAATAAGCAACAGCATATCGTAAAGCTGCGTTACGAAGCATCCGTTGCTCTAGTCCACGAAGATACAAGTCTTCGAATTGATAGGAATTTGATTCACCGCCGTAACGAGGTGTTTAAATCTGAATAAACCATGAGATAAATATGAAAAAAAAAAAAAGAAAACCCAAGTCGTAAACCTCATCTTCTTCGGTATGTTGGTAAGTCGATGAAGACCCGCAGAGTGAGAAGTGGAGTGGCACTTGAGGGTTGTGAATCAGTAAGGAGGAGACTTGAAGCCACTGCACCTGGATGTTCTGATCAAAAGGAATGTTTGATGGTCGCGTGGGCGGGTGGGTGGATGAGCAGGTGCAGGGTGGGACCTCCTCAAGACCTGCCCCACCCACCCCGTGTGTGTGTGTGTGTGTGTGTGTGTGTGTGTGTGTGTCTTCCTCGCAACAGAAGCCACTTGGAACCGACCATCGCCTTTCCCACCTCGAAGAAATCCCAGTGATAATTAAAGAGATTCTGAGCTTTGCAATATCTATCTATATATCCATGCAAAGAAAAAGATGTTTTAACTTTATATATATATATATATATATATATATATATATATATATATATATATATATATATATATATATAAGCTGTTGCCGCAAAGGTAATAGAAATAATCCCTTAATCCCACATAATATTAAATGTGTTTTGAATATTGTTTTAGATAGGGAATCTCCCCCCCAAAAAAAATGTTTGCGTGGAATTATCTGCTCTGCCTTTACCCTCGTGATTTCAGGGGGTTCGGTTGGGGGGGTGGGTGTTGTGCTCTTCCAGAGAGCTTCAGGACTGAATAAAACCGGTTGAAAATAATTGTGATATATACTGTTTGATAAAACTTCTCCGGCGTGCACGCGCAGCGAGGAGGGTGGTGGTGTGTTGGTAGGTGGGTGGGTGGGTGGGTGAGTGGGTGCAGGGTGGGTTTTGTAGCAAGCCTTAGATTTATTCTTTGGATATTGTTGTCATCCGGAGCGAACCACAGTTGAGGCAAAATGATATAGAATAATAACACAGGAAGTAAAAGGAGAGAGAGAGAGAGGAGAGAGAGAGAGAGAGAGAGAGAGAGAGAGAGAGAGAGAGAGAGAGAGAGAGAAGGGGGGGGAGAAAAAAAAAAAGTTTGCGCAGCCAAAAGTTAGGGTTTGTGGGAGGAATTTTGTCGAGGGTGTAGAGAAGGATTGGTGGCTTACACTACCAGCAGCCCGCTCAGCTGACTTGCCCGCCTCAGTCTTGTTCTTTTGTTGGAGTGTGTGTGTGTGGGGGAAAGCTGGATACGGCAACTTTTGTTGGGGCGACGGGGGAAAAGCTGGATACTGCAACTTTTGTTGGGTTAGAGGAGAGAGAGAGAGAGAGAGAGTGCGTGTGTGTGGGAGAGAGAGAGAGAGAGAGAGAGAGAGAGAGAGAGAGAGAGAGAGAGAGAGAGAGAGAGGGGGAAAGTAAAGCATCTTCCTGCTGCTGCTGCTGCTGTTAGGAAAACGGGGATTGGTCTGCTGTTGTGTATAGCATTTTGTCTCTTTTTTTTTTTCTTTTTTTTTGCGGAGGAGAAGGACCTGGTTGTGTGCTGTTCATGCCGATGCTGTTGTTGTTGTTGTTGTTCTCTCTCTCTCTCTCTCTCTCTCTCTCTCTCTCTCTCTCTCTCTCTCTCTCTCTCTCTCTCTCTCTCTCTCTGGTGGAAGTGTTGCTTGCTGTACTGCCACAAGTTTTTGTAGAGTGGAGTGAGGGAGTTCTTGTTCCTGTAACTTTTGTTGGAGAGACGGGGGGGTAGGAAGAGAGGGAGGGGTGGTAAGAGAGAGAGACAAAAAAAAGCATGATGGCGTAGCTTTTATTTGGTGCGAAAAGGGTGGAAAACCTTACTGTTGTTAACTTTTGTTGAAGAGATGGGAAAGGCACCGTTGGTCCTCTTCTCTGGGATTGGTAAAATGGTCCTTTTATACAGCAAAGGGGTAAAGCTATACTGCTTTATATATATATATATATATATATATATATATATATATATATATATATATATATATATGCGTATGGGGATAAATGGAAATCTGTGTTGGTGTAAATTTTGTTTGAAATAAGAGGTAGACTATTCTCCTGTGGCGGCTTTTGTTAAGGAGAGGAAGGGAGGGGGGTGGCGGGGGGGGTCGGAGAAAGGAGTGCATGCATCTGTAACTTTTGGTAGAGAGAAAGAGCACAGGTTGAGTTATGAGAGAGAGAGAGAGAGAGAGAGAGAGAGAGAGAGAGAGAGAGAGAGAGAGAGAGAGAGAGAGAGAGTTTTGCAACATTAGGATTCTGTTAGAGACAGGCTGGCGGCGAACGGCTAAGGCAGGGGCTATTCTGAAGCGGATTTTGTTAACAAAAGTCATGATGCTGTTTCTTTTCTTTTCTTTTTTTTAGTGAGGGAGGGATATGACTAGTGTTGGGGGAGGATTTTGTTAGTGTGTGTGTGTGTGTGTGTGTGTGTGTGTGTGTGTGTGTGTGTGTGTGTGAGTTGGTGGTGGGGGATGGGTTGGGGGGTAAGAGGGGAAGGTGAAGCTGCCCTCGCCTAACTTTTGTTAGGGACTGGGGAGTGACCTGCTGCCTCAACCTCTCCCCATGGGAGAGGAGGAGGAGTCGTACCACTTTGGTTGCTCATTACGAGAGTGAGTGAGTGAGTGAGTGTGGGTACCCTACAGTCCTGCTAAGTACTGCCAAGGGGCGGGGCTGATGCGTAGAGTTACCAGGGACGCGCCAGTGCGCACCCACGAACAGATTTTTCCTCCTTGAGAGGATTTTTGGTCCATGCAGTTGTCCCTCACCCCACACAGTATGTTGACCTGCGTAGATTGTCATGTGTCTTCCTCCTAAGCTGTAAAGTTCTGCTTCTTTCAGCCTCTCGTCATGACTCACACGTTCCTGTATCCTCGATGTTGCACGTGGAGCGTTTCCGAAGCCACTCTGACTTGTCCATATTCATTTGTTTTGGTTGGCGGCCACGCGACACAGGCGTATTCAATTTTGTTCCCTACCTCTACACATTGAACATATTCAACAGTAGCTGTCTCTGCCTTCCGTTGTGAGAAGTTCTGATCCTCCCATCATTACGGGGTTCGATACTCCTTGTCTTCACACTATGTTCTTCGAACTGGAATTCCTCGTGTATGGTGACACATGGAGGTCTTACCCGTCTGCTTCACTTTCTGTCACTGTTTCTTTCAGGGTCTGTAGACGGCAGCTGCAAGAGGCCCTGGAAAAGTAGTCTTGGAGTATATATATATATATATATATATATATATATATATATATATATATATATATATATATATATATATATATGCGTACCCAGTTAGTTACCCTCTCTTGCTAAATAATTTTTACCCGGGTTATCGTTGCTCTATATTTTGTTTCATTTTATTTCGGTTCTTGTTTCTTGTTAATCCTCGTCTTTCATATTTTCTGTTATTTTGATTCAGTCATGTATTTTCCCCAGACATTCCCTCCCCATTTTTTTTTTTTAACTCTTTCGTGATCACTCGGGTTGTCTTCTGTTTGCCATTTTCTATAAACTGTTACTGGGCGGCGTTGTGGTAGCAGTTGAGGAGGAATTGTTCACTTCAACGGGTGGTGGTAAACTCTTGGAAAGGGCGGTACGACTCTTTGGGTATGATATTCATCGACCTTGGACCTGGCTTTTAGGGGTCAAAAGGTCAAAGAAAAGGGCTCATCATAGCCAAGATTAGATTAGTTTGTACCCCTCTTGCTCAAGGGTCGTACCGTCGTGCTCAAGGATCGTACCGTCGTGCTCAAGGATCGTACCGTCGTGCTCAAGAGTCGTACTGTCGTGCTCAAGGATCATACCGTCGTGCTCAAGGATCGTACCGTCGTGCTTAAGAATCGTACCGTCGTGCTCAAGGATCGTACCATCGTGCTCATGAATGGTACCGTCTTGCTCAAGGATCGTACCGTCGTGCTCAAAGGTGGTACCTTAGTGCTAAAGAATCATGTATTGGCATTGCTCAAACTTCGCGCCTTTTCTTTTTTTTGTGTGTGCCCAAGGAGTTAAGAACTCGCACCTCATCACACACAGACCTGTCAACGTTCCCAAGTAGTTTCTGGGTCGTTGTCGAAGTAATCACAAAGTAATCGATTGCATTTCGAACGTAATCATAGTCGTAATCAACTACATGGTGAAGATGATCAGAAAGTAATCCGTTTTATAGTGAGAATAATCAGAGTAATCCGTCACATTGTGAAAGTAATTGTAAAATAACAAATTGCGATATGAAAGGAATCAAAGTAATCGATTACATTGTGAAGATGATAAAGTATTTCATTACCCAGCCAAAGTCATCATAAAACCATCATTCGCATCGCCAAATTTATCTATTGTATTATGGAAATAATCTGTTGCTTTGTGAAAGTAATCAGAAAATAATCTTCTGTAAAAGTAATTATAATCGTAAGTAAATCATTCTGTTAGACTCGTAATTTTAGTAGTCGTTTTTCTTTCATCTCAAAAAAATTAAAAGAAGAAAGAAATCAGATGGAAAAAAATATGACGTCTCGTCACTCCGCCGATATATGATAATATTTTCATTCATTTGTTAGATTTCGGGCCACCTAACACAGCGATCTAACACCTTAACACATCCCATAACACCACAATGATGAATTAACACAAACATGAATAGAATTGTGGCCTCCTTTTGTCTTTACTTGACTCTGTTTTTCTCTTTTGGGTTGTAACACATCAACTCATGAGTTAACACACGGGCAGTTTTGTGTTGCGTCGGCAGTGTTGCGCTAGTCATGGTGAGTGGCACTGTGTTAGACGAATCTAACACTCCCTACACAGCATACAATATAAGCAGAATACAATATACTGTATGCTGCATACACCTAACACTTGGGGACCCTCCCTCAATACTTCTTCAAGACTTTCGCCGCTTGATAAAGGATTAGAGAAATACGTGAACTTAGCTAAGTAGGATTTTAAGTTGCAGGTTACTTAGCGTTATGTCTATCTAACACGACTCATTAATATATATATATATATATATATATATATATATATATATATATATATATATTATATTATTTTTCTTTAGGTACTTTTTTTATTTTTGATTAATTTTGCGACATAGAAGGAAGGGCTTTGATTTGACTCGACTGTGACGTAGCTGACGAGAGAGACTCGTTTGACCGACTCCATAAACACCCCCATGTTAAAAATTAACCCCGCCAATATGACCCTTAATCCCCTTTTCTCATTGGCTTGTTTTTTTGCTTCCCGGTCCCTTACAGGCCTTTCAAATGTTTCCTTCTATTTGGGGCCAGGTTAGTACCGCTGGTGTGTTATAGGTTTGGTTATGGTACTGCTGGTACCTCACGGTACCGCTGACGAGGTGGTACCTCCTCCTTCAAGAGGAGGTACCACAAGCAGCTGATATACATATATATATATTTTTTATTTCTTAATATGTAGGTTCAGTGACATACATCATGACATGTTGTCATGAGCCAGCCGGGTACAGGTGTCATGGCGTGGTATGAGAGCAAGAATAATACATAATACCGCCTCCAGTGTCGGGTTGTGCCATACTGCCTCTCACCCGTGCCACGACACCTCTGCCACGGCCGACCAGTGTTATAAGAGTGCCAGATGTAGGGGTGAGATAGGGCAATACCACGAGTGTCACGTATTTCCTCGAATGAGACGATGTAGTCGAGAATTCTATAGTCATTAATGACAAATTGATCTTTATGTAGTACATAGATGTATGCCCATGTCTCACTCTTACGTCTCTTATGACATAGTTTATATTATTATTATCATTATTATTATTATTATTATTATTATTATTATTATCATTATTATTATTATTATCATTATTACTGCTGTTATCATTGTTGTTGTTGTTCTTCAATGTTTCATTATTAAGCATGTACTTCGATGTTTATATTTGACCCATATTTTTCCTGATGCCTTATGCTCACCATTCTCCTGAGGTCGGTAGAGATCCATACACACCTTCAGTAATCCAGTAAACATCTTTCTGAGTAATGTGTATATTCTATAGACACTGGCAAAGAGTTCCATTTAACGAGACATGATCAGGGCAATCATTCCCACTGGCTTAAAGCCCTTCATTACCAGATGTCTTTCTGTGGAATTAAAGATTGTTTATCATAATTAACATTAGGTTTATATGTCAATTATGTCAATTTTGATGAGAGGGAAGCATATATACGTATACTAATGTGCATAGGTGATTTAGAGACTGTGTATTATTCTTATTCTTTGCATGTTTTTGCATTCGTAATTTGTGCATGTTATTTGTCACTTTATTATGTGACGTAGTGGTAAGGTGTATGGTGACGGCGTAGTCATGTGCGTTGTGACGCAGTAACGCCATGTTGGCGTGGTCACGTGTACCGTGGCGTAGTGAAGCCATGTGATGAGGTAGGGATGTACGTGGTTACGCCAGGATGACGTCGTCACGTGTACCGTGACGTAATAACGCCCTGGTGGCGTCGTGACGTCACGGTGACGTAGTGATGTGATGTTAGCGACGTCACGGTGACGTCAGGCCCCACTCCTTGCATGCCTTACCGTAATAGTGTCTTAATGTCGTATAATTGGTAATTTATGTGGAAATAAACTTATTCCTTCATGCTCATTATACAATTTCTCCCCGCAGGTAGAGTGAATAATATATCTTTATCTTTTTTTTTTTCATTTCTGCTTAAATTATTTCATGGTCCGGCCATAGATGGACATAGGGAGTCGTTGACACAGAAGGCGACAGATATTTTGAATCGCCTCAAACTGTGGAAAAAAAAACCTGCACTCCTCCGTTCCCCCCTTCCCATTCATATACGTAAAGTCATTCGTAGATTTCGTAGGAGAGTAAGGGGAAAGGGGTGGAATTCCACCTTCTCCCCTCACCCTCTCTCCCCCCTGCCCTTTCTTCTTTCTTTCCTCCTCCTCCTCCTCCTCCTCCTCCTCCTCCTCCTCCTCCTCCTCCTCCCATCTCCCCATCTCCCTATCCTCTTCCCGATATCGTACATCACGGGTCAGTATCGTGCATCTGGCAGCGGCCTCCCGCCCGCCCGCCCGCGCGGAGAAACTCAGGGATTCCAATGAAGGTTTTATGAGCTGCTGCGTCGTCCTCAGCCCGGACAGCCAGCCTGGCCTGGCCTAGCCTGGCCCGTTGTGCTTTCGTACGCCCGTCCTGACCTGACCTAACCCGACCTGACCTTCCCAAACTCACGTTTTTCTCCCAGAATTTGTCATTCTTCGGGTTAATATAGGAAGGAAATAGATTGTATCGTGGTCTTTGTTTATTGTCTGTTTGTTTGTTGTTTGTTTGTAGACCTTATTTTCTTCCCGGGGGTGAATAATTAACTCCTGTACTCTGATAATCTCTTTAAGAGGAAGGTAACGTTTTCTTTTCCTTTCGCCCTGTTTAGGGGGGAGGGGGGGGAGTGTAGAGAGGTGTGCAGTGTATGTAGGCTTTGTGTGTTTTAAGGTTTGTGTATTTAAGGGTGGAGGGGTGATGATGGGGTGGGCTTGTGGTTGTAATGTTCCTCCTCTTTTATTGGTGCAGTTTTATTTGTAATCATGTTTGCATTTACATGTGTATTTTCAGATGATGATTAAGTTGTGGATTAAGCTTCTATTGTATATATTGCGTATATTATTATCATTATTATCATTATTATTATTATTATTATTGTTATTATTATTATTATTATTATTATTATTATTATTATTATTATTATTATTATCATTACTATTATTGTATACCTATAAAAAGCATTTTTCTCGTAATGTACAAAATAGAGGTATTCATATGTAGACACATGTACAAAAACGGTCACACGTATAAACGCACGTACAAGCACACACAAACATTTACTGAAGCAGACACAAGCGTAAACACACACACGTAAACAAACACGTAGCCACACATTCACAACCACTAGCACACACGCACACAAGCACTCATAAACAAGAACACACACACACACACACACACACACACACACACACACACACACACACACATACAGAACATATATGCATGATGAGGCAAGCAGGATGCAGCAAGCAACATACACGTCTGTGTTGGTGGTGGTGATGGTGGAGTTGGTGGTGTGATGGAGGAGGTTAGAGAGAGAGAGAGAGAGAGAGAGAGAGAGAGAGAGAGAGAGAGAGAGAGAGAGAGAGAGATACAGCCACCGTCAGTCGAGATAGACAGAGACAGAAGGCGGAAGAAAAGGAGGTGAAATTGGAAAAAAGGTAAAGCATTGAATAGGTGTCTGGGCTGTCTCTCCGGGAGGTGGCAGCCTCAGTTATCAGGTGAGGTGAGGCATCACCACCACTCCCCACACACAGATGGTGTGGAGGGGAGGGAGGAGCAACCCACCTGCCACTTGGGTGCACAGGAGGCGGAAGGCAGGCTGGCTAGCTAGCTAGCTGCTGCTGCAGGTGAGGTAGGGAGGTAGTGTTGTGGTGGGGGAGGAGGAGGTGGAGAGGAGAGGGAGGGAGGAAGGAGAGAGAGAGAGAGAGGGAGAGAGGCAGGCAGGGGAGAGGGGAGAAGAGGAATCCCCTCGGGCTGGACACACTGCACCACTGGCAACAGTGGCCGATGGCCCGGGAGGCTGGTTGCAGAGCTTGCTCCCTCCTCCCGCTCATATGGCTATACTGCAAGTCTCCACAAAGTTGGTTTTCCTCGTATGATTTTACAACAAAAATCTAATTCATTTTTCGCCACTTCCTTTACGATATATATATATATATATATATATATATATATATATATATATATATATATATATATATATATATATATATATATATATAAACCATATGTTTTACTGGTAAATAGTTTAATTAAGTGTGATAAACCAGTGTCACACTTTTCCACCACAGTTCCTTCCCCTTATCTGATGTCCAGACCTCTCCCTCCCTCACGGTTATCAGAGTGCTCGGTGGGCGGTGTTGTGAGTGCATCTGGGGAGAAGTCTGTGCGAGGGGGGGGGGGGGGGTCACCACCTGATACCACCCCGTCCTCTGCTGACCTGGGGTGACGAGATGATACAAGGCTAACTGCTTAACCCGTTGTTGAAACTCATGGGGTTCTGGTTTTCGCGAGATGGCCCATATATATATTTTTCCGTTTTTTTTTTTTATACATACGATGGTGTAAAGTAATGAAAAGGCTAGTGTGTGTGTGTGTGTGTGTGTGTGTGTGTGTGTGTGTGTGTGTGTGTGTGTGTGTGTGTGTGGAGTTCCGACGAGGTCATGTCGTGTTCCAAACCAGACTGTTGGGATCATTTAAGACACAGAGCATTAAGGGCCTTTGACCTTATCCAGTAAGGTCATGTCATGTTCAGACGAGATCGTTGGTGCTTGTAAGGAGGTACAGAGCACAAGGGCTTTTGACCTTATCCAGTAAGGTCATGTCTTGTTCCAGCCAAACTGTTGGTTCTGGTTAGACACCTAACACTAGGGCTGTTAACCTTATCCAGTGTGGTCATGTTTCTTGTTCCGAGCGAAACTGTTGGTTCTAACAATTCGTTTTCTTTCATGACTTATTTCTTGGTTTCTCTTTTTCGTCCATGTTTATTGTTTTCCCTTCCAGTTCGTCCCCCTCTTCACCCTTCTCCCCCGTAGATACTATTTCTCTTGTTTATTTTTACTTTCCCCCTTTTTTTCCCCTCTGTTGTTTTCCCCTCCCTCTCGTAGCTACAATGTCTTTCCTTCCTTCTCTCGTTAGTTTATTTTCTTGCATGCGCACTCCCCCCCACCCCCCGTTTTCTTTATCTCATAAAGAAGTGGACTCCACCTTTTCTTCCATAACCCTCCTCTTTCGTTGCTTCGTGTGTCGCTTGTTTTCTTCTTCATAATTTCCTTTTGCTTTTCTTTTTTAAAAAGCCTCATCGTCTGCTCTCCCCCGGCTACCTTGAGGCTCTCAGTTCTCCGAGGGTCTTTCCCCCATCCTCCCCCAGCCTTCCCCAGGTCCTGTCTAAGCCTCCCCAATCCCTATCTAAAGCCCTCCCCAAGGTTCCCCTCCCTCCAACCTCCCCAGCCCTCCTTCTTCATCCCTTCCTACGGGCCTTCTCCTCTTCTTCCCCCCTCCCTCCCTCCCTCCCCCTGCCTCACCCCCACACATCTACCCCCTCTCCCCCCCCTCAGATCTTCGCCCCAAACCTTCCCCAACCGACTTAGTCTCTCTCTCTCTCTCTCTCTCTCTCTCTCTCTCTCTCTCTCTCTCTCTCTCTCTCTCTCTCTCTCTCTCTCTCTCTCGAGCTGGCACAGCTATGCAAATACGGCGACGCCTGGCCCAGTTTTCTCTAATGGCAGGCGACCTAAGCCCCTAAATCGTGAGAGGGGGGGGGGGGGGGAAGGAGAAGGAGAAGAAGGAGGAGGAGGAGGAGGAGGTGGTGGCGAGGAGTGCTAAGGAACGGGGGAAAAAGAAGAGGAAGAGGAGCGTGTGTGCACCTAAAGGAGGAGAAGAGGAATGGTAGGAAAATGTGGGGGAAATTAAAAAAAAAAAAAAAATGGTGTTTCGAATGCGACTCTGGTGGTGAGGGAGGGAAATAAAAATTACACAGATCCCTCCAGTAGCTTCGCAAAATGTGTTTACAGCAATATTTCCCACAGTAAGATATCGCAAAATCTTAAGCCTTCTTCTTTAGGAGGTGTCCCATCTCCAGATCTCGGTGCCCAACGATTATCATTTTATTTCATTTATTTTGTTTACGATGGAATAACTCTCTCAGAAAATCCTCCGTGGAGTCTTGAGCCTCCCGTCTTTTAAAGGAACATCGCATATTTGTTCTCTGTGGTGCAGGGGGTTGTGGTGCGATTTTTTTGCGATATGTGGGACGATATTTCAGAAGCGATTATATCTTGTCCTCAAGAGCTGAGGGAGACGAGGAGGTGGAGAGCGAGCTGAGAGGGGTCCCGAGTGCTGCTGACGCAGTAACACTCCGGCTGAGGAGGTCCAAGAGCTGAGAAGACCCTCTGAACGCGACAGGTCGCTGAGGACAAGAGTGGCTCAGCTGCTGAGGACTGACTGACTGACTGACTGACTGACTGACTGACTTCGCCTCAGCTGAGGAGATCCAGAAACTGGAGACGAGGCTTGAGCACCAAAGTCCAGATGAGACAGTCGAGGAGGTCCGACGTTCTGAGATAATCGATAACAAATCCTGTGATCCAAAACGGTCGAAATTATGAACAAATAATTCTCATTATTTTTTCCCCCTCACCCAAAGGAAGGGACTTTTCGAACCCTCATTATTACATGGACCATCTGAGAAAATGTCGCTCACTGATATAGACCCCCCCAAAAAAGAGGGGAAAAATGATGGTAAGGTTGTGTGGGTGTGTGGGTGTGTGTGTGTAATAGCCTTCGTCTGTCTTTTACACCCCAGTCTCTGTCTTTCTTCCTGGCCTCCGATCGAGTAGAAATTCTAACTAGTGGGACTGGATCTCTCTCTCTCTCTCTCTCTCTCTCTCTCTCTCTCTCTCTCTCTCTCTCTCTCTCTCTCTCTCTCTCTCTGGTGTCCCTCCCTTCCACTCTTGGGAATCCATGTTATAAGCGTCCATCTGAGATTTCGTTTTCCCTGTGGACGATGGGAGTTTGTCTGTCTGCGGGCGATGGGTTTCCTTTTGCCTGTGGATAGTGAGAATTTTCCTGTCTGTGGACGATGACCGTTCTGTCTGTGGACGGTGGCAGCTGTTCTGTCGGTGGACGATGGCAGTTTTATCCTGTCTGCGGCCCTTGGGACCTTTGGAGTTCTTCCGTCTGTGGACAGTGTCGCTCCGTCTCGCCCACAAGGGTCTGTGAACATTGAGAAATCCCCCGTCCACTTAGATCTTATTTATTTCTGTTGTGCTCAGACGGATTTTCTCTCTCTCTCATTTCCGTCATGTCGTAATGTTTACTCTGCTTGTAACTGCTGTTTATCTCATGACACAGAACTGGAGGACGAGAAGATAGCATCACCCATACCCCCGTGCCTTGCTTCATTGATTGGTTCTGTCCTTGTGAATTGAGTCTTTGTTCGCTCGCGTGCAAAGGTCACTCAGCGAATGTGTGATTATGCAGCAGTCTGTCTAAACTTGCTGCTGCTGCTGCTGTGTGTGTGTGTGTGTGTGTGTGTGTGTGTGTGTGTGTGTGTGTGTGTGTGTGTGTGTCTGTAAGTATATTAGTGTGCAAAGCGGATCTTTTCATGTGCAAATTTGTAATTTGTATGCAAGGAAGAGAAATATTTCAGTTGCAATCGCCGAAAGTAGCGTGAGGTCTCTCTCTCTCTCTCTCTCTCTCTCTCTCTCTCTCTCTCTCTCTTGGGAACTAACAAAGACAAAAGCTGCTTTTGGGAACTAACAAAACCAAAGAAAAGTCTCTCTTGGAGACTAAGAAAAAAATAACTCTTGGATAACTAACAAAGACAAAATCTTTTCACCGGAGCTAACAAACAAACACACACACACACACACACACACACACACACACACACACGCACACACACACACACACACACACAAAGACTCTCTTGGGAACTAACAAAGAAAAAAAAAACCTCTCTCGGAGACTAACAAGAAATAAAACAAAAGATCCTTGAGAAGCGAACTAACAAATCACTTCCAGTCACACGCTACTCAAGCCATCAAAAAGAATTTAGATGTCTGGCTCTGGCCCAGCACTTTATCATTAAACTTCTTCTTTTATCTTCAAGTCATCGCTTAAAGGAATTCCAATTATGAAAAATTGTGGGTTGCCTTGGAGGTTCCTGTGTGTGTGTGTGTGTGTGTGTGTGTGTGTGTGTGTGTGTGTGTGTGTGTGTTCTTGTGTTTGTATACGTATGTGTGTATTTATATTTTATACATATGCATGTATGTATGAGTGTGTGTGTGTGTGTGTGTGTGTGCTTCCTTTTGTGTAGGCTATGTATGCATGTGTATTTGTGTATTTGCGTGTAAGTGCATGTGTATTGACTATGAATATTTGATTGTGTATGTATACATACGCGTGTGTGTCTCTGTACTTATGTGTGTGTGTGTGTGTGTGTGTGTGTGTGTGTGTGTGTGTGTTCGAGATCTTTTAGCTTCGGGGTCCCTGTCCGCCATCTTGGGTAATGACGTCATTTGTTTCCACCCGTCTTCTCTGCTGGTGATAGAAAACGAGAGAGAGAGAGAGAGAAAAAAAAGAAATATACAATACCATCATGTTATTATATCACACCAACTTCGTAAACGACGTATAACCACAGAAATGAAGATAGATTATATATAACACAGTGGAAATGTTATATTCCCAGTCCTTGCGTCAGACGATGGTGAACTCTGTGAAAGCTGTGGTTATTGCACCAAGTATATGAGAGTTATATAATATTAGTCGCCCCAGAGATTATGATGATAATGAAAACGAATGAGAGCAGTACATAACATTTAAAAAGATACGTGATAAAAATAACCATCTAACAAAAGAAAGATATGCATGTGAGGAAAAAAATATAATGTATGTATCGTCTTTAACGAGAAATCGATGTTAATCTCGTCAGAGAACTTCTCACTAGGAAGGAGTCTACATTTCCCTGCGACAGAGAGTAGCGCATCCTTGAGATGCAGAGGCCTTAAGAAAGGTCGTGAGTAACATCAGGACTTTTTCATAGAAACTGGTTCTGTGGTAGTTATAGAAGCTTTTGTGTGGCTATACAGGAGAGGCGTTAAAAACACTGAAGTAAGAGAATGTGTGAAATAGAATCAGACGTAAAGGAAGAAATATGTGACTCACGAAGTGAGTAAATCATGAATGAAATAGAAAGATTCTTGATAAACCCAGACGTTTACTGTGTTCAGGCGATTGTAATATTGGAAATGCTCATTCATTTTACATTGTAAAAATTTTACAATTCGTTTACAGTGCCCGGTACACAAATCGTATTTTGTCTTATTATTCTTATTATTGTATAATTATTGTTGTCCACAGTTTTTCTGGGTTTTTTAACGTTATATATATTTCCTGTGCAGTATGAATTGGTCTTATTTACTATTAGCTAACGATGGCCATTATCCTTAGAATACCTCCCCCACATGATCAGACCTGCAGTGGTTCGAATCTTGGGCTCGGCAGTCGGCCCACACCCAGCCTAGGCGTTCATCCTTCACTCGGAGCTGGTCGAACAAAGAGGACCCAGCTTACACTGGGGTTGTGTGAATGTCCATATACAATATACACAGGAAAAACGACATGGAACCTTTATGCAAGGCTAAGAGACGGGCCAACACGAGTGTAGAAAATAGTAATCACAAAAATAATCACAATTAGGAATCACAAAAAGTAATCACATTGTAATCACAAAATTAATCACAAATAGTAATCACAAAAAGTAATCAGATTGTAATCACAAATAGTAATCTCAAAATTAATCGCAAATAGTAATCACAGATTGTAATCCAGAGAGTAATCACATATACACATCAAGAACTACGAACAGGGTTGCCGATTATCAAATAAGTCCTGCGTATATACACACTCTTGATGCACTCAGCTGAAAGTCAAACCAAATAACTTCTATTTTTATTTAATTTTTTCCGAAAGCACTTCTGGCCATTTTATAACAGATATTAATTCATTTTCCCTGATTTAGAGCTACGCTGTCAATTAGATTATTAAGGAGTTGTGTGTGTGTGTGAAATTAGATTTACAATTGTCAAACATTCAATAACGTATCGAGTATATATAAATGTGTATATATATATATATATATATATATATATATATATATATATATATATATATATATATAAAGATTATATATATATATATATATATATATATATATATATATAAAGATTATATATATATATATATATATATATATATATATATATATATATATATATATATATATATATATATATATATATATAATCTTTCAGGTTTGTTTGGCCGTTTCCTACATTAAAAAGGTTGCGTCAGGAACAAACGACCGGGCCAGAGAGGAAATATCCTCACTTGGCTCCTTTTAGTATTCCATCTTTTGGAAAGTGATAATACAAGTGAAGAGGATTTACCCTTCTACGACGTTCAGAACCTACGTAGATAGAGCAGTTTCTCCCTTATCCCAAGGGATAGTGTATATATATATATATATATATATATATATATATATATATATATATATATATATATATATATATATATATATGAGCCGTGCGGTTTTAAGTTACTGGTATATATATAATTATCACCCAAAGTAATAAGAGAGTTAAAAAGCGATCGCTACATGTTATCATGTAAATATATACTTGCTCTTCCATAAACCCTGAGTTAAGTATAGTGGAGTTGAACGTTAAATGGAAATTAAATGCGAGTGGGGCGGTACGCTCTTCCCATTATTAAAAGTCTGGATTTCATAAATGCTCGTGTGTTTTGCTTAATACAGGCATATGTATGATTCGGGGGTATAATTCTTGCGTATATATGAGGGGCATCCCTGGGTAGCATATAGTGTGGTGTGTTGTGGTAAACGAACTGGTATGGGAATTATAGTACTGCTTTGTGGTGAGGGCAACATGGTCGCCTGGGTTGTATGTGGGCCGTATATTGGTACTGGACGGCTACGAGTACCTACGAGAAACGGGATTTTTGCCATGGGCTATGGCGCGTAGCGCTCACCGAAAGAGAGGGGTTAGGGAGGGAGAATATGTTCACATATATCTCTCATATGTGCCAGACTTACCTGCCATTCAATCATTGAGGAAAATATCGTCACTTCTGAACCTACTCATAGTGGGTGATAGTACAGGAAGGGAGGATTTCCGGCCCCTCACCCTCCCCTCCCCGACCCTCTTGGTCGCCTCCTGCTTGCCTTTCTTCTTATCTTTTTTCATCCTTCCCCTTTCCTTTATTCCCCCTTTTGCGAATCACCCTTCCCCCTCCCTCCCCGTTCCCCTCCTCTTTTCCCCCTTCCCTACCCTCTGTTTCCCATTCCCTTCCCGTCCCCTATCAATCGCCTCCCTGCCTTTCTTCCCCCCCCCCCCCTCCCCTCCCGTTCCATCCATCCCCGCCCCCGCCCCCGCCCCCCTCCCTCCCTCCCTCCCACACCCCTCCTTCCGTACCGCCTACCCTCCCTCCTCCCTCCCCTCCCCAACACCCCCAAAGGATGGCCTCTTTTTTCCCCCCAGCCTAAACTGCCGTCAATAGTGAGAGAAGCAAACTTTTGCAGTCCTGAGATTGAGGACTCAAATTCAATATTTAGCTGCAAAAGTGTATTTTTATGCCACAGATGGATAGAATTAAAAAAGTTTGAAAAGTTGTATCGACTGTTGCTGCATCTTGAGAGATTTTGGTGGTGGCAGTGATGGTGGTGGTGATGGTGGTGGTGGTGGTGGTGATGGTGGTGGTGATGGTGGTGGTGATGGTGGTGGTGATGGTGGTGATGGTGTGGCTTGTGGTGTGGGGAGGAGGAGACCGTTGGCAGTGGCTGTTGTCTAGTACATATGGTCGATGGTGATGTTACGATGGTGTTGATTGGTGGAGGTGGTGTTGGTGATGGTGGTGAAGAGACGATGTTGGTGGCGGCCGTTGGTCATGAGGTTGGTAGTGATAATGGTGGTGGTGATTAGGGTGATAATTGTCGTATCCGTTGTTGTCAAGGTGGTAGAGGTGATAGTAATGTCTGTGTAACCATAGTGATGGTAATGTAGGTAGAGTTAGTGGTGGCAGGTGGTAGTGTTGGTAGAGTTAGTGGTGGCAGGAGGTGGTGTGTTTAGAATTAGTGGTGGCTGGAGTAATGTTGGCAGAGTTTGTGGTGGCAGGAATGATGATGATGGCAAAATACGACGAAATATAATCAGCCAAATTATATTCCATCGTGAGAAGAGACCTGTAGCTCAGTTCTAGATTTAGATATTCATAGAAATATAAAGTTAGAATTATAGCAAGTTGTCTGCATGATATCTCACAATATATGACCGGATATTTTTGAGATTTTAAAGAGAGTTTGTGCGGTGGTGTTGTGAGTGTGGGGATGGTGGGAGGGGGGAGGAGTTAAATGTCAGTAAGAGATGACATTAAGTTATGACTTAAGATATGCAAGCAAAGTGAATGATGAGAGTGTTATTTCAATTGTGGTGGCAATGATGGTACTGGTGGCAGCAGGTGGAAGAGCGGAGGCTGTGGCAGTCACATGGTGGCACCGGAGGGAGATGTTCAAGAACAACATCAGTAAATATCTTAGAAGATCTGGAAAATGAGTTCAGAAGGGGGGCCGGGCTTCTCTGTCTATGTTCACGGGTTCAGAAGATCGGGTCGTCAACTTTCTCCCCATCGTTGAGAAACTTCCTATGGAATTTGAACTTCCTAATACCTTCCTCCCCCTCCTACTCCTCCTCCTCTCCTCCTCCTCCTCCTCCTCCTCCTCCTCCTCATTTCTTCAGGATGTATATACATCGCTTCCTGATGTATATTAGTAATAACTTTCCCAGATTCATTTCTTATACAATTAGCTTTTAGTTCCACGTGTTTACAGTCGTCATAACAGATAGTATATTATATTCGTCCACCAATAATGATAAGCTCAGTGTTTTTCAAGATATATGTTACGTCCACATACTTTGATCTCAGTAAATGATCAGTTTGAGTTTTATCTTGATGTCTGAGATAACTTATGGTTCAGTGTACCGTGTTTAATTATAATCATTTCATTATGTGTGCTAAATTCGCATATTTTTTCGTAGAGGTAGACAAGGCGATAACTACCCCTACAGCCCCTTGCCGTAGAGGTCAGAGTCTCCTCGTCTTATGCTGGGGGGCCTCAAAGATAAAAGAATCCTTACTTCCTGACTCAAAGGCAAAAAGTTTGAACGAAATATTCAAATCGAAAAAATAATTGTAATTCCTTTCCGTGTGTTCGATCCGGCGCACAGAAAGCCTCTTCCCCCAAAAGTTTATTAATTAAGATTTAATTGGGTTCATTTGATTTTGGCACTGTTAGAATAAAACTTTGGGCGTAGGTATGTTGGCAGGGGTCAGTCAGGGCCATACGTACGCTCAGGAAATAGAACTAAAACATGTTGGGAAATGTGGAAATATCAGTAGAGATATTCAACAATATATATATATATATATATATATATATATATATATATATATATATATATATATATATATATATATATTTACACATACACACGTACAACACACGTGCTTCAGATACCTGGGAGTGGACGAGGCAGTTGAGGGAACCATGGGAGCTCAAGTGAGTCTTGAGGTGAGGGAGGGACAGAGGTGCTCAGTGCATTAAGGAAGGTGTAGAGGGAGAGGCCAGCGTGTCTCACGTAAGGACAAACAGATACGTCTGAAGGTTCTCCCGACGGTGTTGTGCGCGTGTCACTCCTGGGCCCTGAACGCCAGAGGGAGAGGGTTGGCTGTGGGGGAAATGAAATACCTGAGGACGGTATGTGGTGTGAGGTGGGAAGAATGAGAGTGTTAGAGAGATGTAGTAGAGTGAGCTGACCGTCATGTGGTAATATGTAGTGAAGGACGTTTCTGGGGGCTTCGAGGTCCGAACTTTGAAGAAGGTGAGAGGCGTGCATGCATGGAATGAATTGGATCGAGGTGGTGTATGGTGAGCAACGTACTGTCGCTGGAATGGCTAAAGCATTTGAAGCAGTCAAGGTAAACCATGAAGTGGTCTCTGGGACTCGTGTGTGTGTGTGTGTGTGTGTGTGTGTGTGTGTGTGTGTGTGTGTATTTAGATCGCAATAAGAATACAAATATAACAAAAACACAGACCCAGCTTGACTCTCCCACCCCCTCACCTTCTGTCTCTCTCTCTCTCTCTCTCTCTCTCTCTCTCTCTCTCTCTCTCTCTCTCTCTCTCTCTCTCTCTCTCTCTCTCTCCAATAGAACAAGACAAACACCGGTGGCGTCTCTCTCTCTCTCTCTAAAGATATAATCTTTTTTTTCTTTTTTTTTTTAACCAAACATGTTCATTAATCCAACAGATCCCGTGTAGTCCCAACGTCCCTGTACTCCTCCCCCCCTCCACCCCCCCTCCTCCACATCCCAACCCCCCCCCACCACCACCCCCACACCTGCCAGGGAAAAAAAAAAAAAACTGAATTGAAAAATATATAATGTTGCTAAGCACAATACGAGCGGGACTTAATCAAGAGATCTCACTGTCGGGATCCGTATATAAATAAAGAAGCTTGTGTCCTGCCTACTATTGGGCTCCTGATCAATATGTTAATGTGGCCGAAAAGTGACGATTGAATTTGTTAATTTTGTGAGTAAAATGTGGAGTGTTGTTTTTTCCCCCCACCTCCCCAGCCGATTGTAAAGTTTCCTCGTATGGTTATGAAATTATTCTTAATGAACGATGAAGGTGTGTTTGTTTATGTATATATATATATATATATATATATATATATATATATATATATATATATATATATATATATATATATGTGTGTGTGTGTGTGTGTGTGTAGTGTGTGTGTGTGTGTGTGTGTGTGTGTAATGTGTGTGTGTGTGTGTGTAATCCGGTGGCACCAACCTTGCTTCCACAGAGTTACCGAGGGTGACCTTATGTCTGGTTAGGAGCTGCTAACAATGGTCTGAATGACATTCTACCGATTAACGTTAGAAGGGTAACTTTACCACACTCCATAGCTGACTTATTAATGATCATAGTGACCAGAGATCAGTGATAAGATTACTCCTGATTAACTAGATATTATCCAACCGATCAAAAAAAAACACCGACGTAATTTCTGATTGGTTATCTGCATCGCGGCTGGAACGAATCCTGATTAGCGTTGCTACAGTAACTTCTGATGGGCCGGATCGTTACAGGACGATGGATTTTTATGATTTAATATCATTACCATCGAAGCATCCAGCTGCTGATTGGCCAGTCCGAGGGAGAGAAGATAACGGAGGGCTTGTTGGCCCGAGTCTTGGTTATCGGTTATAAGACTTGGTTATGTCTATTGCTGTTTCTTATCTGAGTGGATAAGATAAGGCTATAACAGTAAGAAGGGTGCCTCTCCCTCCCCCCACTCCCTTTGGCGACAAGAATAGAAGGAACACCACGCATTTTGTTTTTTCAAGTAAGCCTGTATGGACTTTTAACAGGATTCGAACGAAAGGGTGGGGGAAAAATTAATTCTTGATATGGAATCTCACACCACACAGCGACGGTCGGCTTAGGTTACGAGTCTGTGTGACGCCTGATCAGCAAAGAGAACATCGTCACATCATCAGCCCTCGACTCCCTTCCTTATTGGCGACTTGGCACCCTCGTAGGGCCAAGAGATATGGCCGGACCTGCAGAAATGCGTATCTGCCAGATCAGCTCCTGCTCTCTTCCTTCCCTGGAACCCAGTAATCAGGTTATGGCTGATTGGTCATTTTTATCGCCGTGGGCTCGTTAAGTGAACCTCCAGCCGTCCACTATATCCGGGCCGGCCGATGAAGGAGGGTGGGTTCGGATGGAGGGTGGGTGGTGTCTGATTATCCGATCGTTACTGGTTTATCCGGGCATTCTAATTAGGCTGATTTAGGCTCCGTAATGTGTGATTAGTCATGTGGTCAGCCCAGCCCCTCCTCCCCCCCCCCCCCGCCCCCTCAGCACGACTGTACGACCCTTGTGTGGTGTGTGACGACCACGAGAGCTATGCACCCAAGAGGTGGTACAGTCGTTATCAAAAGATCAACCAATGACGTGATTTAGTTCTTAGTCCAATTGTCTCGCCCCTTTTTTTATGATTTGCCATAATTCATCATTCTCTCTCTCTCTCTCTCTCTCTCTCTCTCTCTCTCTCTCTCTCTCTCTCTCTCTCTCTCTCTCTCTCTCTCTCTCTCTCTCCTGTTACCACCAGCCAACCACACGCGGTCAGACGACAACAACAACAACTACTACACTGCTCCAGAGCAGCATGATTATGATTTGTCCACAACTCCAGTTGTAGCCGCAACGCACACACACACACACACACACACACACACACACACACACACACACACACAGCCCAAACCTTCGTTAAATACACAAATCATGTGATCTGCCATTTCGTCTAGGGATAGGATGGGTGGTGGGGGGTTAGGTACATGTGTAAAGCAGGAGGTGGAGGGGGTGAGGAGGTATACACCTGTCTAAAGGGGGGAGAGAGAGGAGGGTTGGGGTGGAGTGGGGTGGGTTGGGTTGGATGGGGTAGGTTTGAGGGGTAAGGGAGGGAGGATGGGTTAGTAGTGGAACGGCGGTGTTTTGGTCAGAGTAACATGAGCGACCAATGTTCCTTCTCTGTGTATTATGCAGTGTGCTCAGCTCTTGCCCAACCTCGATTGCAGCGCACCTTTGAACACGTCGACGCTACGATCCTTGAGTACGACGGTATGACTAAAGGGCACGGCGGTACGACCCCTTGAACGGAACGGATCTTTGACCTGTGTGACCTGACCCTTACAGGTCAGGTCGAAGGCCAGGCCAGTCGTAGCTAAGCATCGCACCATTCGCGCTCAAGGGATCGTACCGTCGTACCTGAGAATCGTAAAGTCATACTCAAGAATCGTACAGTCGTGCTCGAGGAACACACACACACACACACACACACACACACACACATGAACACTTATCAGCGTTCTAAGACTGAGGCGTCGGGACTTGAACGCGCGCGTCGTATGTCTCATAAGAGCGAGAGTCACGTCTCCTGGACATCGATGAGCCCGGCGTAAGATCGTGGCTGGATAGCACCTTGTTGCCCCTGAAGCCCTTCATATTGCGGACATAAAGTGAAGGAGATGGTGATGTTGGGGGTCCTTGGTGATAGGGGGGGGCGGGGTCTTGACTCGCTATTACGGCAGTCTCTCTCTCTCTCTCTCTCTCTCTCTCTCTCTCTCTCTCTCTCTCTCTCTCTCTCTCTCTCTCTCTCTCTCTCTATCATCCCCACAGCCTCTCTTGCTCGAGACTGGTCATCTATAGGTTCATCAATGACTTCTGGCTCTACTTTTTTTTTTTTGATAATGTCCTGATTTTTTTCGCCCTTATTTGTACGCGTTCCTTATTTCTCCACCTTCCTCCTTATTTATCCACCTTCCTCCTTATTTATCCACCTTCCTCCTTAATTATCCACTTTCCTCTTTATTTCTGCATCTTCCTCCTTATCTATCCACTTTCCTCCTTATTTCTCCATCTTCCTCCTTATTTCTTCACCTTCCTCCTTATTTCTCCAACTTCCTCCTTATTTCTTCACGTTGGACCTCATTTTCTTTTTGCTTATTTTTACACCTTTCTCCCACATTTCGTACATCCTTACGTAAGTCATGATCTCTCTCCATTCTAAAATTTTTCCTCTCTGCATAACCTCCTCCTCCTCCTCCTCCTCCTCCTCCTCCAGCTCTTCACCAGATCATCATCAACACATACCACTCTCTACATTTTTTTCTCTTTTTACACAATTTACACGTTTGTGTCAGCGAGGGAGACAGGAGGAAGGGAGGGGTTGGGTGCGGGGTTGGGGGTAGGTTGGATGTAAATGATCGCATGATCTCTTACACTGTACCAAGGCATGGACAACTTTCCCCACTCTAGAGTTGGGCTGTTTTTTATACGCCGTTTACACGGCCATGTCAGCGAGAGAGAGAGAGAGAGAGAGAGAGAGAGAGAGAGAGAGAGAGAGAGAGAGAGAGAGAGAGGAGTAAGGGTGGGAGGAGGAGGGGGGGGGGGTTCGACGAGCATTGGCGAAAGGATAGGTTAAGGGATAGGTTAATACGGACAAGAGACGGGGCTAACGGACGGACGAGACGGACGGACGGGCCAAGGGGCTAAGGCCCCCCTCAAGTCCCTTCGTCAAGGCCCCCCCTTAAGGCCCCAAGGCCCCGCCGACAGACAGGGCCCCCGAGCGGCCGGGCTAGCGCTAGGGATGGACACCAGACGAAGCCCCCCAAATTAAAAAGGTTGTTTCAGTAACGAGTTTTTAATGTTGCCGCTCAGGAATGGGAGGGTGAAAAGAAAAATTCTATTGAATTGCGATGGCACTCAGTGTCGCCTCTGGGCTTTATTTCTGTCCTCCAGCACCGTTCACCAGCCTGGGCCTTTTTTTTTTTTTTTATTATTGTGATTCCCTTCCCCCCGTTTTCTTCCCGAAATGGGGCCTTGAAATTCTTGTACTTGATGAGATGGGAGGGAGATGTCTTTTTCATATATTTATATTGATGATCACGAAGAATTAAGGTGTCTTGGTGGATGTTTACGACGGCTGGACTTGGGGAAAACCAAAGTGGAATGATGTTCCTCGTGTGTTGCCTGTTGTGTTGATGATGATATTGTACCTTGTGATGTTTAGGAAGACACAGGGGGGGGGGGGGGGTCCCGGTCATAGGAAACAGATAAACACATGATTCTGACTACACACACACACACACACACACACACACACACACACACACACACACACACACACATCATCATCATCATCATCATCATCATCATCATCATCGTCACGTGAACTTGAAAGCTGTAAGAAAGGGCAGAAAGAAGTGCGTCCATAGTGTATGAATGGTGGATGAATGGAATGAAGGGAGTTGTGTGGTCGTGAATGTGGACACCTCAGGGAAGATGAAGGAGTCGTTTGGATGTTACAGGAGGCTTAAGAGATGGGACCGCTCGGCTGTGGACCTTCCCCACCACCACCACCTTGTACAGTACAAATAGGTAATTGAAACTAGGTAATTACACGCATACGCTAATTAGTCGTTTGGGAAACGGCCAGTATGTGGGGGAAAACTACCGGAAACTAAAGCCTCTCAGGAGTCGTGTTGAACAACGACCTTACTAACACAGGCTCTAGAGGGGGGGGGGGGGGGAGAGGAAGAGGAGCTAGGGGAAGGGGAAATGGGAGGAGGAGGATGGGGGGAGGAACGTCGGGGGAGGGGGGGAGGGCGAGGAAGGGGGAGGAGAGAGAGAGAGAGAGAGAAGGGGGGGGGGGGAAGCCGGGCATCCAAATTAAATGAGAAGCGGTTTTTGGAAAATGAATTGCCACATTACTAAGGCGGGACGAGGCAGTACGTCTTAACTTTTGCTGCGGTGGTCTGTGGTGGTGGTGGTGGTGGCGCATCGCAAGTGGCTCCTGCCTCCTGCCTCCTGCCTCCTTTTCCCCCCCTCCCCTCTCCTCTCTCCTCCCACTGCCGCCGCCGCCCTGCCATCATCATCATCATCACCCTGCCACTGTGCCGCCACCACAACTACACCCTACCACCGGCGCTTTGTATCACCCTCCGAACATCGTCTTCACCACCACCACCGCCACCACCGCCGCTATCGGCCGGTTCCACCATCCCTGCCACAACTGTCGCAGTAACCAACACCGCCGCCGCCTTTCTGCCACCCCGCCCCCGCCGTCGGTGTGTTTCTCTGACACCACGACCGTCCCGCACCGTGCCAGCTATAAGGTTGACCTCAGCGGCTGGGGGAAAACGACCGGAGATAACTAGCCCGATGAGAGTGTGACCAGAGACGACCCCACTGGACGACTGTCGTCAGGAGAGACTTGTGGAGGAGGCGTAGTAGATGGACAGTCACAGGAAGGGGGGCCCTTGGGAATGCTAGGGAGAGGCTTGTAGAGGACATACACTACTCACAGTAGGGCCTGGAGGGTGCTAGGAATGGGCTTTGGGAGACCAGCGGTAGACACACACTCACAGGACGCCCTCAGGAGTGCCGGAGAACAACAGGCGGGAGGAGGAGGAGGAGGCGGCGGCGGGAGGCCAGACTCTGGTGGGAAGGGTAAGGCTGGCACTCTGGGAGCAAGAGCGCCATGCAATTTTGATGGCGGAGAAAGTTTTTTTTTTTTTTTTTTAGAGGTTCGCTGGGATGGAGAGAATTATTCAGCTCTTTATGTGGAGTGCACTGCTCTGGCCTTACTTCCCAGGGTAGGGAGGGGAGGATCAGGGAAAGGAAGGGAAGGGTGCTCAGGAGTCGTCTGAGCGAGGGGGGGGGGGAGGGAAAGGACGCCGTGGAGGAGAAAGGTGGATGAACGAGAGAAGTGGTTTCTATTATGGTTTAAGGTAGCGTTGGTATGTGGGTGGGATGAGGTCGGGGTGTCCAGGTTAAGAAGAGGATGAGGAGGAGGAGGAGTAGGATTAAGATGAGGAGGAGGGTTGTTTTGGTGAGTTGGCAATGATATTCGACAGGAGACTTGTAATATTAGGCTGAGGTGTAACGTTTCCTCTCTTCTCTACTGGTGTCGTAAGGAGTTCAGGTGCGAGACCTTGGTGTGAGTGGAGACCCTGCTCTTACCTGACGAAGGTCTGTGTGTCACTCTGGCACACGCTGGTCGTGGGCGGAGTCAGGATGGTGGTCTGTACGTGTCTGATGTATTCCTGCTGAACTGGTGACGAGGATAATGGTAACGGAATAAACATCAGGGAATTATTTACCACATGAAGATGGTCAGTGTTTGGTTGTGAAGTGGCATTGGCTTAACTTATCTTTCCGAGATAGGAAAGTTTCCATAGTGAGATGGGAAGTGTATAGTTACCTTGAGGCAAGACGCTATCTTAACAAGAGGGGCGGAAGAGAAGTATTAATGGCAAGGGGAAGTGTATTGAAGAAGGGCGAATTGAACAGGAGTTTAAAATAGGGGAAAGGTAATAGTAATCCGGAGGGGAATTACACAGAAATCTGAAGATAGGCAATTGAAATGTTACGAGCACAACTAAATGCAAGATTAAGATGGTGGAGGAGTTCTTGTGAGAGGAGGAGAGAGAACTGATACAGAATTAATTCCGATTGATTTTGCCTACAGCAAGTGTAGTGGATGTATTAGTTTTATGCCCGGGGGAATGTATTTTCTAGTCCTTGATAGTTAGAGGGGTCTGCTTCAGGTGATGGCAGCACTGAGTGTGGCTCTTGTAGAGGAAGTGTTGGTAAGGATGTCTGTCGCAGCGAGACTGGGTCATTCGTGCAGCACGCAAGGCAAGGTACACTCATCCTCTGCAACATTTCAGAAAGAGGATGCAATGTATAACGATGCATGGTACAGGACGCAGTGCCCTCCTGTCGTTGAAGCACTGGAGACATAGCACCTTCCCATAGTGGAAGACACAGACGTACATGGTACAAAACTCTCCACCGTTGGAAGACAGACGATACATAATACAGAACACTCCTACGTTGGACGACAGACGATACATGATACAGAACACTCCTGCGTTGGAAGACTTACGATACATAATACAGTACATTCCTACGTTGGAAGACAGACGATACATGATACAGAACGCTCCTACGTTGGAAGACTTACGATACAGAATACAGAACACTCCTACGTTGGAAGACAGACGATACATAATACAGAACACTCCTACCTTGGAAGACAGACGATACATAATACAGAACACTCCTACGTTGGAAGACTTACGATACATTATACAGAACCCTCCTACGTTGGAAGACAGACGATACATAATACAGAACACTCCTACGTTGGAAGACTTACGATACATTATACAGAACCCTCCTACGTTGG
This sequence comes from Panulirus ornatus, assembly GCF_036320965.1. NCBI lineage: Eukaryota > Metazoa > Arthropoda > Malacostraca > Decapoda > Palinuridae > Panulirus > Panulirus ornatus. The sequence goes on along the minus strand of NC_092258.1, from coordinate 3,068,742 downwards.
AAGACTTACGATACATTATACAGAACACTCCTACGTTGGAAGACAGACGATACATAATACAGAACACTCCTACGTTGGAAGACTTACGATACATTATACAGAACCCTCCTACGTTGGAAGACTTACGATACATTATACAGAACCCTCCTACGTTGGAAGACAGACGATACATAATACAGAACACTCCTACGTTGGAAGACAGACGATACATAATACAGAACACTCCTACGTTGGAAGACTTACGATACATTATACAGAACCCTCCTACGTTGAAGACTTACGATACATAATACAGTACATTCCTACGTTGGAAGACTTACGATACATAATACAGTACATTCCTACGTTGGAAGACAGACGATACATAATACAGAACACTCCTACGTTGGAAGACAGACGATACATAATACAGAACACTCCTACGTTGGAAGACAGACGATACATAATACAGAACACTCCTACGTTGGAAGACTTACGATACATAATACAGTACATTCCTACGTTGGAAGACTTACGATACATTATACAGAACCCTCCTACGTTGGAAGACAGACGATACATAATACAGTACATTCCTACGTTGGAAGACTTACGATACATTATACAGAACCCTCCTACGTTGGAAGACTTACGATACATAATACAGTACATTCCTACGTTGGAAGACTTACGATACATTATACAGAACCTCCTACGTTGGAAGACAGACGATACATAATACAGAACACTCCTACGTTGGAAGACAGACGATACATAATACAGTACATTCCTACGTTGGAAGACTTACGATACATAATACAGAACACTCCTACGTTGGAAGACAGACGATACATAATACAGTACATTCCTACGTTGGAAGACAGACGATACATAATACAGAACACTCCTACGTTGGAAGACTTACGATACATTATACAGAACCCTCCTACGTTGGAAGACTTACGATACATTATACAGAACCCTCCTACGTTGGAAGACAGACGATACATAATACAGAACACTCCTGCGTTGGAAGACTTACGATACATTATACAGAACCCTCCTACGTTGGAAGACAGACGATACATGATACAGAACCTCCTACGTTGGAAGACTTACGATACATTATACAGAACCCTCCTACGTTGGAAGACAGACGATACATAATACAGAACACTCCTACGTTGGAAGACAGACGATACATAATACAGAACACTCCTACGTTGGAAGACTTACGATACATTATACAGAACCCTCCTACGTTGAAGACTTACGATACATTATACAGAACCCTCCTACGTTGAAGACTTACGATACATTATACAGAACCCTCCTACGTTGGAAGACAGACGATACATAATACAGAACACTCCTACGTTGGAAGACAGACGATACATAATACAGAACACTCCTACGTTGGAAGACTTACGATACATTATACAGAACCCTCCTACGTTGAAGACTTACGATACATTATACAGAACCCTCCTACGTTGAAGACTTACGATACATTATACAGAACCCTCCTACGTTGAAGACTTACGATACATTATACAGAACCCTCCTACGTTGGAAGACTTACGATACATAATACAGAACACTCCTACGTTGGAAGACAGACGATACATAATACAGAACACTCCTACGTTGGAAGACAGACGATACATAATACAGTACATTCCTACGTTGGAAGACAGACGATACATAATACAGTACATTCCTACGTTGGAAGACAGACGATACATAATACAGTACATTCCTACGTTGGAAGACAGACGATACATAATACAGAACACTCCTACGTTGGAAGACAGACGATACATAATACAGTACATTCCTACGTTGGAAGACTTACGATACATTATACAGAACCCTCCTACGTTGAAGACTTACGATACATAATACAGTACATTCCTACGTTGGAAGACTTACGATACATTATACAGAACCCTCCTACGTTGGAAGACTTACGATACATTATACAGAACCCTCCTACGTTGGAAGACAGACGATACATAATACAGTACATTCCTACGTTGGAAGACTTACGATACATAATACAGAACACTCCTACGTTGGAAGACAGACGATACATAATACAGAACACTCCTACGTTGGAAGACTTACGATACATTATACAGAACCCTCCTACGTTGGAAGACTTACGATACATAATACAGAACACTCCTACGTTGGAAGACTTACGATACATAATACAGTACATTCCTACGTTGGAAGACTTACGATACATAATACAGTACATTCCTACGTTGGAAGACAGACGATACATAATACAGAACACTCCTACGTTGGAAGACTTACGATACATAATACAGTACATTCCTACGTTGGAAGACAGACGATACATAATACAGAACACTCCTACGTTGGAAGACTTACGATACATTATACAGAACCCTCCTACGTTGAAGACTTACGATACATTATACAGAACCCTCCTACGTTGAAGACTTACGATACATTATACAGAACCCTCCTACGTTGGAAGACTTACGATACATAATACAGTACATTCCTACGTTGGAAGACAGACGATACATGATACAGAACCTCCTACGTTGGAAGACAGACGATACATAATACAGAACACTCCTACGTTGGAAGACAGACGATACATAATACAGTACATTCCTACGTTGGAAGACTTACGATACATAATACAGAACACTCCTACGTTGGAAGACTTACGATACATAATACAGAACACTCCTACGTTGGAAGACAGACGATACATAATACAGTACATTCCTACGTTGGAAGACTTACGATACATTATACAGAACCCTCCTACGTTGGAAGACAGACGATACATAATACAGAACACTCCTACGTTGGAAGACAGACGATACATAATACAGAACACTCCTGCGTTGGAAGACTTACGATACATTATACAGAACCCTCCTACGTTGGAAGACTTACGATACATAATACAGAACACTCCTACGTTGGAAGACTTACGATACATTATACAGAACCCTCCTACGTTGGAAGACAGACGATACATAATACAGAACACTCCTACGTTGGAAGACTTACGATACATTATACAGAACCCTCCTACGTTGAAGACTTACGATACATTATACAGAACCCTCCTACGTTGGAAGACTTACGATACATTATACAGAACCCTCCTACGTTGAAGACTTACGATACATTATACAGAACCCTCCTACGTTGAAGACTTACGATACATAATACAGAACACTCCTACGTTGGAAGACTTACGATACATTATACAGAACCCTCCTACGTTGGAAGACTTACGATACATTATACAGAACCCTCCTACGTTGAAGACTTACGATACATTATACAGAACCCTCCTACGTTGGAAGACAGACGATACATAATACAGTACATTCCTACGTTGGAAGACAGACGATACATAATACAGAACACTCCTACGTTGGAAGACAGACGATACATAATACAGAACACTCCTACGTTGGAAGACAGACGATACATAATACAGAACACTCCTACGTTGGAAGACAGACGATACATAATACAGTACATTCCTACGTTGGAAGACTTACGATACATTATACAGAACCCTCCTACGTTGGAAGACAGACGATACATGATACAGAACCTCCTACGTTGGAAGACAGACGATACATAATACAGAACACTCCTACGTTGGAAGACAGACGATACATGATACAGAACCTCCTACGTTGGAAGACTTACGATACATTATACAGAACCCTCCTACGTTGGAAGACTTACGATACATAATACAGTACATTCCTACGTTGGAAGACAGACGATACATAATACAGTACATTCCTACGTTGGAAGACAGACGATACATAATACAGTACATTCCTACGTTGGAAGACAGACGATACATAATACAGAACACTCCTACGTTGGAAGACTTACGATACATTATACAGAACCCTCCTACGTTGGAAGACAGACGATACATAATACAGAACACTCCTACGTTGGAAGACAGACGATACATAATACAGAACACTCCTACGTTGGAAGACTTACGATACATAATACAGAACACTCCTACGTTGGAAGACTTACGATACATTATACAGAACCCTCCTACGTTGAAGACTTACGATACATTATACAGAACCCTCCTACGTTGGAAGACTTACGATACATTATACAGAACCCTCCTACGTTGGAAGACTTACGATACATAATACAGAACACTCCTACGTTGGAAGACAGACGATACATAATACAGTACATTCCTACGTTGGAAGACAGACGATACATAATACAGTACATTCCTACGTTGGAAGACAGACGATACATAATACAGAACACTCCTACGTTGGAAGACAGACGATACATAATACAGAACACTCCTACGTTGGAAGACAGACGATACATAATACAGTACATTCCTACGTTGGAAGACAGACGATACATAATACAGTACATTCCTACGTTGGAAGACAGACGATACATAATACAGAACACTCCTACGTTGGAAGACTTACGATACATAATACAGTACATTCCTACGTTGGAAGACAGACGATACATAATACAGAACACTCCTACGTTGGAAGACAGACGATACATAATACAGAACACTCCTGCGTTGGAAGACTTACGATACATTATACAGAACCCTCCTACGTTGGAAGACAGACGATACATAATACAGAACACTCCTACGTTGGAAGACAGACGATACATAATACAGAACACTCCTACGTTGGAAGACAGACGATACATAATACAGAACACTCCTACGTTGGAAGACTTACGATACATAATACAGTACATTCCTACGTTGGAAGACAGACGATACATAATACAGAACACTCCTACGTTGGAAGACTTACGATACATTATACAGAACCCTCCTACGTTGGAAGACTTACGATACATTATACAGAACCCTCCTACGTTGGAAGACAGACGATACATGATACAGAACCTCCTACGTTGGAAGACAGACGATACATAATACAGTACATTCCTACGTTGGAAGACTTACGATACATTATACAGAACCCTCCTACGTTGGAAGACTTACGATACATTATACAGAACCCTCCTACGTTGGAAGACAGACGATACATAATACAGTACATTCCTACGTTGGAAGACTTACGATACATTATACAGAACCCTCCTACGTTGGAAGACAGACGATACATAATACAGAACACTCCTACGTTGGAAGACTTACGATACATTATACAGAACCCTCCTACGTTGAAGACTTACGATACATAATACAGTACATTCCTACGTTGGAAGACAGACGATACATGATACAGAACGCTCCTACGTTGGAAGACAGACGATACATAATACAGAACACTCCTACGTTGGAAGACAGACGATACATAATACAGAACACTCCTACGTTGGAAGACAGACGATACATAATACAGAACACTCCTACGTTGGAAGACAGACGATACATAATACAGAACACTCCTACGTTGGAAGACAGACGATACATAATACAGAACACTCCTACGTTGGAAGACAGACGATACATAATACAGAACACTCCTACGTTGGAAGACAGACGATACATAATACAGAACACTCCTGCGTTGGAAGACTTACGATACATTATACAGAACCCTCCTACGTTGAAGACTTACGATACATTATACAGAACCCTCCTACGTTGGAAGACTTACGATACATTATACAGAACCCTCCTACGTTGAAGACTTACGATACATTATACAGAACCCTCCTACGTTGGAAGACAGACGATACATAATACAGTACATTCCTACGTTGGAAGACTTACGATACATAATACAGTACATTCCTACGTTGGAAGACTTACGATACATTATACAGAACCCTCCTACGTTGGAAGACAGACGATACATAATACAGTACATTCCTACGTTGGAAGACTTACGATACATAATACAGAACACTCCTGCGTTGGAAGACTTACGATACATAATACAGTACATTCCTACGTTGGAAGACTTACGATACATTATACAGAACCCTCCTACGTTGGAAGACAGACGATACATAATACAGAACACTCCTACGTTGGAAGACTTACGATACATAATACAGTACATTCCTACGTTGGAAGACAGACGATACATAATACAGAACACTCCTACGTTGGAAGACTTACGATACATAATACAGAACACTCCTGCGTTGGAAGACTTACGATACATTATACAGAACCCTCCTACTTTTGTACTTGTCTCGTCTCTTAGAAAGTCTTCTCATTAATTTGTGTTGCCTTAAGTATACTTTATTTTTTTTGCTTGCTTAGCCTGATTCTGTCGACGGGTGTATCTGTGGTCCTAACGCGATCCTATCCGTTGCAGATCTTCATGCACAAGTCTGCCATGCAGATGCACAACCGGGATACTCACCGGAGCGAGGTGAAGCCCCACCAGTGCCAGCAGTGCCTAAAGTCCTTCTCCTCCAACCACCAGCTGGTGCAGCACATCAGGGTCCACACTGGTGAGAAGCCATACAAATGTTCTTACTGCGACCGACGCTTCAAGCAGCTCTCTCACGTGCAGCAACACACGCGGCTCCACACGGGTAAGTACCCCCAAATAACTCCCCTTATCGGTGATTGTGCTCTACATCGTGGCCGAGGTTGTAGGACTGACCTGTTCCTCCCCCCTGGTGCTGTCTATATGCAGCCCAGCCACGGATAACTATGCGATGTTTTCTTTGTTCAGGTATACGTCCATTCAGAAGGTGTTTTTGTGATGATTGTATAAAAGGGATGAATCTCAGGGGAGACGCAGGGGTTATATATGAGGGTGACAGGTGGGTCCAGGGACCCAGAGTGTGTTCATCCCCTTGAAAAAAAAGGCGGAACAGTGGGTAAATGCCATGTACATGATACCAATTAGGGCCAGAGTGCCTTTAAACACAAAATGCATACACGCAGAGTATCAAATTACATTCATATACAAAATTGGTAATGTGCAGAACGTGCTAACTTTATTAACAATACAAATTCAGGTCAGAGTATAACGTATACAATTTGTACGGTATACAAATATACTGGCAATCATATTGATAAAGAGGAGGTTCGGGGTACATCCATTATGTAATGTGTATGACACACAGAATACACACCGACATAAATGATTTCATGAGGAAAGACACCTAAATGCAGGGTGTAGCAGACTATGGGTATAGTAACAGAATATACAGAAAACCCTTAAGTTATCGGGATCAGTTAAGTGATCATAAAGGTATCATTACTTTAGGGTCCCAGGGTGTAAAAATCACAGGTCTGAAGGTGATTTTCGGACCTAAATTGATAAGGTTCGTGAGCATCCCTTTTTGGACCTGTACAGCTGTTGTCCCCCCATCATGTGATGTGTTCCAGACGGGATGGCATTGATGACGTTGTCGATGACGTCGTTGATGACGTCATTACTCCGTGGTCGGAGAGGCCCTCTGCGTCCTAGCCCAACCTCCGGGTTGTGGTAGTGTTCCATCGTACCTAGACTGTTCAGCCGCCTCCCCTCGATCGTTAACCACAGTCATCGGTCTTAGCCTGTCCTTCCTCCACACCCCACGTCTCATGCTGTCTGTTTACCTACCCCATCTCCTTGCCACCTGCTCATCCCTGCTTTAACATCGGCTGACCTCAACCTCACATCCATCTTTCTTTATCCACCGGTCACCGTTCTCTCTGCTGTGACCAGTGACTGAAGTAGTTTGATGCACGCCCTTCGTCCGCCCTTTTACCACCCACGCCCACCCATTCGCCACCCTGAGCCCACACATACACCCCCACCCCAACCTTGGCCGTCACTCTCCTCCCCTGCTCGCACGCTCACTCGAACCACCTATCTTCACACCCTCATCCGCCCATTCCCCACCCTTGGCCGCCCACTCACCACCTTCTGCCTCACGCTCACCACCTCTCAGTCGCCCCCTCCCCACCCACGCCCGCCCAGCCGCCGCCCGTCACCGACCTCCTCACTATACGTTTCCTTGTGGCCTGTGTTTCCCCCCGTTTCGTGTAATTTCCTCGTCTCCGGTGGCGGGATCACCGCCCCTCTAGTCCAATAATTTCTGAGGCTTAGCCATATATATATATATAATTTTTTTTCCACCATTTAAAGGATTGTCGGTACTCTACCTGTGTCAGTGTCATACAACAATATTTTTATATTTTTCGTCCCTGCGAGTGGCGGCGGTGAACGAAAGTCTTGGGGAAATTTATCATGGCGAATAATGTTTTGTGGTTTAGTTATAAATTTGGGGTGTGTGAGTACGGCTGGAGCCTTGTGAGGCAGCCGGAGACGCCTCCTGCAGGAGCCGGGAATGTGTTCTCGTCTTTACGTAACTCGCAGTCAAAATTCCTGGCACGTGAAACAAAAGGTCGAGTTATGTCGGTGGGATATTCAGATTGGGTCATAAAATAAAGCGGGTCTCGGCCGTAGTGACTTCCTCGCCTAACTTCTTCTACTCCTCCTCTTCTCCTTCTTCCTCCTCCTCCTCCCCCTCCTCCCACGATCCCTCCACGTATCCTCCGACGTGGTAGTAACCCACCGCTGCCTCTGAAAGGGTAGGGGGAGGGGGGCTTATTTGCCCCCTTCATCCTAGAGAATTCCTTGAGTTCCCTCTACATATAAAGGTAAATAAGGGTAGAGGTCTTACTGGTCAGGACATCGAACTCGAGTCTTGCTGGTCTAGACATCGGACTCGGGGTCTTACTGGTCGGGACATCGAACTCGGGGTCTTACTGGTCTGGACATCGAACTCTTGAGTCTTGCTGGTCTAAACATCGAACTCAGGGTCTTGCTGGTCAGGACATGGAACTCTGTGCTCTTGCTGGTCTGGACTTCGAACTTTCGCGTAGTGACCAGATCATCGAACTCGTCCCCTGAAGATAGTCTAGACTGGTCGGGTAAAGCGAGGACCAGCCATGAGTCACCCCCCCCTACACTTCCCCCCTTCCAACCCCCACCTCGTCTTTATGTGTGATATTTGTGAGCGCAGGGCCATAAACGGAGGAGCCGAGGGGAGCACTGCCCCCCATGGATAATAAAAGACCTGACGAGACTCCTGGGCCTGCCTCTCCTATGTCGATCCAGAGATGCCAACTCCCGCCATACACACGGGGACCTCCCTCCCTCTCTCTGGTTCTCTCTCTCTCTCTCTCTCTCTCTCTCTCTCTCTCTCTCTCTCTCTCTCTCTCTCTCTCTCTCTCTCTCTCTCTCTCTCTCTCTCTCTCTCTCTCTCTCTCCCTCTCTCTCTCTCTCTCTCTCTCTCTCTCTCTCTCTCTCTCTCTCTTTCGCTACAAAGTTTTTTGTCTTTTTCGGCGATTTTTTTTTAAGTCTCTTCCTTGCGTTTCCTGGGTTCCGATTCGAGATTCGTATCTGGGTTTTGCGTGCGTTGTGGTGTTATGGATCTGCAGCGTCGCATGAGAGGCTGCGGTTGTTGTGACTTCCGGAATTTAGGATGAAATATGAGGCTTTCTGTAACTGAAATCCGCCTGGGTCCAGAAGGGGGACCAATTTTATGGTTCAGGATATTAAATTGATTGCCTATAAAATCACATTGTGCACCTCCTTCTCAAAATTATTTCCATATCTAATTTCTTTTTCCGCGTTCTGATGTATGGATCTCTCTCTCTCTCTCTCTCTCTCTCTCTCTCTCTCTCTCTCTCTCTCTCTCTCTCTCTCTCTCTCTCTGTACATGTATAGTCTCGTTTTTTTCTTCCTCTTTTGTCGTATATTTTTTTTTCTCTTCGTTTTCATCTTCGCCTCATAGTTTTTCTTCATCTTATTGTCTTTATTTATCTTCTTGTGCTCAATTTGTTTTTATTTTTCATATCTCTACTTCCCAATCGCTTTCTTTACATTTTATTGTTCTTTATATCATTTGTTGATATGTTTCCTTCGTTCTCTCTTCACTTTTTTCTCTTTTATCCTCCTCCTCCTCCTCCTCCTCTTCCATCTTCCTCAACCTTCAGTAAACGTGTCCTCCTCCCCCACCTCGATCGACGGTTCTGCTTTCTATATCTGCTGGTGGTGATGGTGGTGCTGGTGGTGGTGGTGTGATGGTGGTGATGGTTGTGGTGGTGTGGAGGTGGTGGTGTGGTACCGGTGTTGGTGATGGTGGTGGTGGTGGTGGTAGGAGACATTTAGCATATAGCCTGCAGAGTACGGAGCCATCAGGTCCCTCATTACCTGGAAGGTGGTTGGCTTGTCTATCACCTCACTCCCATCTCCACCACCATCACCATCATCACACCACCCTTCGCCCATGGCACCAAAGACATGAACAAGTACAAGACAGAGCCATGGGGACTCTTTATTGCGGCTTGAACCAGAAGGGGGAAGGTTATCGAAGTAGTTTGCTGAGGGGAAAAGGGTGAAGTGGAGGCTTATAGTATCTTGGGAAAGGTCTTGTTTGAGGGAAGGGGTCGCCGGTCATCGAGACCCTCAATGAGGAAGTGAGATGAGTAAAAGGAAGGAAGGGTGTGTGTGTGTGTGTGTGTGTGTGTGTGTGTGTGTGTGTGTGTGTGTGTGTGTGCTGATGTATATTGTCAACCCGCTTCATGCAAGAGAGGAGCAGAGGGGAAGATGTCCCTCTGGGAGCTAGCCTTATAAACGTGAAGACCACGGGCGAGAGATGAAGAGTCTTATAACTTCCTCCTCCTCCTCCTCCTCCTCTACTTCCTCCTGCTGCATATCCCACGGGGGACACAGCGAAGGGATGGATCTTTAAGGGGACACTGGAGCAACACCACCTGCCTAGGTCACGCAGCTCTCTCTGTTGCCTCCTTGACGCAAGGAAAAGACAAGACGGCTGTGGAGCGGGTTTTCAGGAGTGCCTATTGGTGGCAGGTGGGGGTGTGTAAGACTTTGTGAGTATCGTGGAGACGTGGTGTTGGAAGATGTGATAGGGTGGTGAGTGTGTGGCACTGAAAATGGGCGATTCTCTCCCAGATGAAGGGGACTCATTGGGCTCGGCCTTCAGCCCTTCTGTTTAATGGAGCACCTGCGCTGAGGACGAGATGATGAGGTCGATCATGAGTAGTGCCAGCGTGCAGGACGAGTTGATGGGGGTCGATGGTAGGTTACACCGTCGTGCAGAACGAGTTGATAGGAGTCGATCGTGGGTAACACCTTCGTGCAGGTCGAGTTGATGACCACGTTGTTGTTTTCATGTTGGTGTTGTTGTCGGTAGGGACTTGATCTTGTTGTTGTTGTTGTGTTGGGGGGAAAAAGGATAACGCAGTTTCCTTCCCCTGTTCTACTGTTCTCTTGGCAAGTCCTTTCGTTCTGCCTCTGGCTCTCCTGTGGTTATTTTTCCTCTTCTCATCCATGTTCCCTCTCGTTCTGATCCTCTCTATACAATACTTCTGTAACTTGTTCAGTGATTTTTCCTTTGTTAAATCGGCTTTTAATGTTTTCCTTTATCTTTTGTTCATAAATTTGGTGGGTCTTCAGCAGAAAAGTCATACACGTATGTCATACCGGGATAATGACTTAATGTTGATAAGTATATATATATATATATATATATATATATATATATATATATATATATATATATATATATATATATATATTTATATATATATATATATATATATATATATATATATATATATATATATATATATAGAGAGAGAGAGAGAGAGAGAGAGAGAGAGAGAGAGAGAGAGAGAGATACTGTAATCTATATACAGAGATACAGGAACCTTATTTCGCAATCAAATTAGAACTTCTTTAGTGTAAGTTCAAATCACAACCGGATCCGTGAAAATCTTCACCAGTATGTAAGAGAAGAACCGGGGTGTCGGGATGCGAACAAGACGTCACACTTTATTGAAGTACGATGGCCATTTTGGCCACGTCCTCAACGCGGGAGGTGTTGCAATGTGAGGTGTGTACAGGGACGGACTGACACTAAACCTGTGCCCTCGGGTCAGCTAGGGTTCTGCTGGATATCCCTTGATAGTAGTCCGCTCAGTTGGCCGGCTGGGTGTGTGCAGGACCTGGTGTCCTACAGTCCTGAGATGGTGGGTAGCATGGGGAGCCAAGATGGAAGAACACCCTCACACACACACACACACACACACACACACACACACACACACACACACGCACACGCACCCACGCCCGCCAGCTCTCTAATCTCTTAAATGGACGGCATTTTTCAATCCGGGAATTACCTCGGAAGTCACATTCTTAACCGGGAACTGTGTCGCTTTTGAGTGGAGGAGAAGAAGAAGAAGAAGGAGGAGGACATGATGTCCCTTTCCATTATTTTTTGCCGAAATTGAACTCCCATTTCAGTAGCATTCCATTGACACGATTCATAAAAGGAGAAGGAAAAAAGAGAATGACTTTGACCTCCCCCAAACCCTCCTCCTCCTCCTCCTGGTCTTCATCTTCCTCCTCTCCTCCTCTTCCTCCTCCTCCCCTAAGCCCGCTCCCTCGTCAAAAGCATAAATTCAGATCTAATTTTTTTTTCTCTCTCTCTCGCGGAGCTGCTTTAAAACCTGGCTGGTCGGCGCCCTTATAATTCTTCATTACAGGAACCGGGGGGGCGGTGCTCTCTGCCTCGACCCGGCAATTTTGGTAATGGCTGTTTTGGGACAGCCTTGCCATCTTTCACCGCCCGACGCGGCGCCTCCTCCTCCTCCTCCTCCTCCTCTTCTTCCCACAAGGTTTCGCGCATGTCATCCACTCTCGTCCACCGCTAGGGGTGGGGGTCCTCCTTCTCCACCAGCAGGAGGAGGAGGAGAAGGGGGGACTACTTCCATCCATTTCACCGTAACCTATCGCCGCCCAAGTCCTGCCACAATTCCTAGCTTGTGTAAGGCCTCTCTTGGAGGTCCCTCCCCTCTCCCTCTCTCGCTCTCTGTCTCTCTCTAAGACTCTGGGGTCGCCCGTCTCGTTGGCGACCCCCCTAAGACTCTCTCTCTCTCTGCCCGTCCACGAACCTAAGACAAAAGGGAACAAGCTCGTTAGTCGCGCCCAACGACCCATCAGCGGCGACCAGCCAGAATGACTCGGCTGGGACACGTGGCGTGAAATACGGCCAAGATAAGCAAAGTCCTACACCCCGGGTCAGGGAGGGGGGGAAAAAAATCCGGCAATTATACGGCTGGCAACGCTGTAAGTTCCTCCTCCCCCCCACTTCCCTCCTCCCCCCCCCACACACACACCCTTCCTTTTTTATGGGTTTATTTTATATCTTATTCATGTTAGGACGCCTCGGTGGGTGTTTTTTTTTTTTTCGTTTCTTTTCCTGAGGACACACGCCCACCCTGTTTCCTCTGTAGGGGCTATTACTAGTGCTAGTGCTAGTTTTGCTACATTAGTTACCACTGCCACTGCAATTACCACTATTACTACTACTATTACTACTACTACTACTGTTACTGCAACTACCATTATCACTAGTACTACTATTGTGCTGTTACTGCAAGTGTTATAATTGCATTTTCTCACACAGTTGCTACTACTACTTCCACTGCTACCTCTACTTCTACTCGTACTACAACTACTACAATTACTGCTCCTACTCCCACTACTTCTGCTACTACTGTGCTCGTTTTATTGCTGGTGTTATTGTTGCTACTGCTCCTGCTACTTCCAGTGCTGTTACTGTTACTACCACCGCCACCACTGTTTGTCTGTTACTGTTACTGCTGCTGTCGCTTATGCTCCTGTAGCGACTGTTGTTATTTCTGTTGTGCTTACTCGCCAGTGTGTTTGATGAATCTACTCACCATTGTCATTCATCGTACAGATTAATGTACTCACCGCCACAGTTCATCGAATAGATGATGGTAATCCCCCATTATGAATCGCTGTCTATCAAGAGATGGCGTGTACGCCCTGAAAGATGCTACCACTGTTGTGAAAGAACAAAAAACACAAAATTTCGTTCATAATACTAAGGCAGAGAACCTTCATTCCAACCGAACAAACGTGTTACCACCAGGATCTGCTGTACGTCCCTGGGTACCTGGACCAAGCTGGCCTCATACTTCCATATGATACTGGAATGATATTTTTTGTGTATCGTATGCAACCCTGAACACCCCTGCCTCCAACTCTATTCCCCGTGAACATCCATGTCCTCCCCATTACCCTCAAGCTATCCACGACCTATCCCACTCCTATGACTGTATCTTAAGTCTTCCCCGCGCTTTATATATCTATCCACATTCCACCACTCCCCATAAATCTATCCATATCCTCCCCATTCCCCATTTATTCTGCCCTCGTCAGCTCATCCTGAAATCCTCCCACATCCTCCCTGCTCTCCGTGAGCCTAGCCATACCCTCCCCGTGCCACTCCTAACCCCGTCCACAACACCTATTCGTCATCACACCTCACCACTCGCCCTGAAATAGAGGAAAAAATAAATGTCTCTCACCGTCAGTCATACCAATTTGCGAACCAACAAGGCTCAACTGGAACCATGTGGAAGCTGGTATCACTGTTCTCGCATATTGTCACAATTAATAGATCAATTTGTTCCAATCTCGGCTCAATAGTATCCGTCCCAGGCCGCTCAAAACTCACGCCAGTTGAGCGCTGTGGGTGAGAGCCATGCACCATAAAGCCCCTCCCCCCCCTCAACACACACACACACACACACACACACACACACACACATACCTGCCGGAGATGGGAACGAGAGTGCAAGGGGTGGATGCCGGGAAATGCGAACGAGGAAAAGAAGAAAAAAAAAGAATAATAAAAAGGAAGATTGTGGGCGTGAATGCTGGAAGAGAGAGGTTTTCGAGGATGTGAATGGTGGGCGAGGGAATGTTGCTAGGGCTGTGGGACAAGGCAGGAGAACGCCTAGATGAAGCCTGGCGGATACGAACAGAGAGGTGGATGGTCTGTGTGGGAGGTGTGAAAGACGTTTAACAGAAACTGGAGTCTGTTGACCTCCTGTAAAGAATGTTAGCGGTGTTAGAGTGTATAAAACAAACTGGAAAAAGTGCCATTAAGAGACTAGAACAAGACGTGATGTGTAAACAAAAACATACTATTAGAGACATGAGCGGAGCAAGAAAATAATAAAAATACAATCGACGTATGATAGGATCGTAATAAATAAAGACACACTATAAGAGATATGAATGAAGCTTGACGAGGTCGAAATACGTAAACAAAAACAGTCTGTAAGAGATGTGAACGAAACGTCATAGGATCGAATTACGCAAACAGAAACACACTTTTAGCGACACGAACGAAGTGTGATACGGGGGTGGAAGTATGTAAACAAGCGGAATATAGGGGAGGGTGTGTACGAGGAATAAGAGCCGGATGGTAGATATGAACGGAGGGATAACACACTTGACATTTGAGGTACACATGTCAGGCTGGCTGCACCCCTTCCGTGTCATTCACGCAGAGTCGCTGTTCTGGTGTTTTAGTAAATAAATCCATGGTCATGCATCCCGGGCTCTGGCCACGCATGTCATTCACAGGCGCCCGCACCCGTAAAGACTGCTGACCTGTGTGTGTGTGTGTGTGTGTGTGTGTGTGTGTGTGATTACTATTTGTGTGTTACGAGAGGGAAGTAATACAATCGTGTTGCCCCGTCTCTTAAACTTGTATAGTACGTGCCTTGTCTTTACTCCTCTGTATGTATACAGACACACACACACACACACACACACACACACACACACACACATCCATATAGATTTAAACCCCACACGCACACACAGGAACCCATGTGTGTGGACACTCGTTCTCTCATCCTAGCATCGCTGCGTCGTCCGCGTACGTCGACGAACACAAGAATCACTCCGTCGCCGTCGCTGTCGTCCATTTGTTCCCGTCCATGCGTCGTCGTCCATCGTCCACCGTCAGGAGTCCCTAGTTTAACCAGCGACATCAACTTGGGGTCATAACTGTGGCAAGTCCAGATCAGATCCTGTCGAAACCTTTATACAGTTGTTTCCCATCGTGTAAGAAAAGGGGTTAAATGTCATGACGAAAAACCTCGTAACTCCCCGAGTTGTGCCAGTTGTGATAAGGGTTTTAACCTGGAACTGAACCCGGTTCATAACTCGAAGAGAATTCCACCTTTGGTCACGGAACTTGATGCACACGTTTTTGAAGTTTTCCAGACATTACTTCCAAGTAGTCGTGTCTCAATGACTGTGTTGCACTGCAGGTGATGCTGGTGGTGCGTTGAACTACAGACAGATGTCTCGTAGATTATAATCCGAAAGCAAATTGATGACGTCTCGCAGAGGAGACACTATACCAAAGTGGGAGACAACACTGTCTCTTGAATATCTGTTTACCTATCTTTCTGTGTAGCTATTCACCCTACCTTACTGCCCACTAGCCAGACTGTATGTTTACTTATCTTCTACCCTTTCCATCTTATCTTTGGTGGAGGTCGTACGTAGGGATGGTCAAGACACTATATAGGCGCCGTGCAAATATGTGCACTACAAAAATCTCGGTACGTGCAAATATTTGAGCTACATCAGGCACCTCACATTTGGCTAGTTCTCTGCCCAACAAGACCAATAACATGGGGAAGGGACCTTCGCTAACATACCAGATCAGAATTTCCTAAACCTCCAGAATTTTTCTTCTTCCGCATCATTCCTCACGGAGATGCGCCCTATGCTGTCCATATTTTACAACGCTGAAAAGTGAAGTTAGATTCCTCATTCGAAGAGCCACAGTCACTACGATCGTCCCATCTCCTCCTTCACCATCTCCATCACCGCCATCACCACCATAATCCGCAGCATCGCAAACACTTACCGTCTTCACTACATGAGAGCTACGATCATCTTTATCATTACCATCATACACCACCACCGGACCCACTATCACCACCACCACCACACCACCACCCTTACTACCACCACCACCACCACCACCACAGCTCCCTGTATAATCCTGGCGGGAGAGAGGCGGACAACAAGGCTGGTACCATTGTCTGTGTTCATTTGCAACAGGAGATCAATTATTGCAACCCTGGTCCGGATGATGATGACTAGGGTGGCTGATTACCCAGCTCAGGGATCCCCCCACACCCATTCTCTCTCTCTCTCTCTCTCTCTCTCTCTCTCTCTCTCTCTCTCTCTCTCTCTCTCTCTCTCTCTCTCTCTTTCTCTCTCTCTCTCTCTCTCAGGTGTTAGATAGGTATAGATAGCAAGGTATTCTCGCAAACGTTATGTTTTGTGATCTTTAGTTCCCATCATATTCAGTTTCAATGACAGTATTCTAAGCGGCCAAAAGAAGCCTTTTTTTTTTTCTTTTTAATGGTACGTACCACAGTAGATGCTTTAGGATGGCGGAAGACCATATCTTTCTGGGATTTTATCCAAGGAGGACCCTGAGACCAGCATGCGAAAATGGCGTGTGCTGATAGACTCGAAATGGCATGCGAGATGCACGGTGTCGAACAGCAGGAAGGCAAGAAGCCCCCCGAGCTTCACAAATGAAGGGTCTTCGGCTTGTAAGAGACAGAACAGTTAGGTTCAGGAGGCGACTGGTAGAAGTTCGGATTAGAAGAGATGGTGATTGATGTACATCGCCCTTCACCGACATCCCTCCCTTTAACCCTTTGAGTTCGACGGCACGACCCTTGGGTGTGATGACCAGAGGGCCGTCATACTCAAGAGTCGTAGTTCCGTTGTGCTCCGAAGGGGGTTGAAAGTAGAAGGATCTCCTCTCGGAGCACAAAGAACGAGGCTCCCATCATCGAAGTAGCCTCGGGCATGCTTCGAGAGAAGGAGAGTTCTTGCAGCTGCTGCGTCCCGTGACTTCGATGGCTGGCAGAGCGATGGCCAGTGGCCCGATTGATGAGGGAAAATAGCCTCCAGAGGCCTAGTGAGGGAAGGCAAACAAGACGCCGGTTGGACGGGGGGGTGAGGATGACTAGCCTCACAAAGGTGGTTCCTCCTCCTCCTCTCGGTTCCTGGGAAGGGGAGGGAGGGAGGGAGAGAGGGCGGGGGAGATGGGGAGATTGAAGGTACTCGTTCACTCCCCCTATTGTTGCAAGGGTGGTCAGCCCTCTCTCTCTCTCTCTCTCTCTCTCTCTCTCTCTCTCTCTCTCTCTCTCTCTCTCTCTCTCTCTCTCTCTCTCTCTCTTCTCCCAGCATATCAAATCGTATGGTTGATAGGCTTACTCTTTTATCGTATTTCTTTTATTTTCCAAAAGAAGGACAACTGCAACATTATCAGAATACACACACACACACACACACACACACACACACACACACACATACACAGCCAGGTGCCACACCCCACCAGGTGATCATCACCAGTTCGCTCGACTATTCACTTTTGCGCGTGCAACGCGAGGCGTCCGAAACCACGCCCGGCACGTGTTTGTGTCCGTACCCGTCAGGCCTTGGGAAATCAGACCCGGCACGTGTCCGTGTCCGTATCACTCTGGCTTCGGTAATGACCTTATTACGTACAAGTTTTCAGTGTTCCTGTGCACTCGTGTATTACAGGCATTATAGGAAATATTAAGTAAACTCTAAACAGGTCTGTAGCCTTATTCAATTTATATAATATATATATATATATATATATATATATATATATATATATATATATATATATATATGAGTTTCGACAGGTAACGTTTACTTGAGAATATGTGATAAAATCTCAAAATGTGTAAAGAACACTTCTGAGACAAAATTGGACCAGATTTTACCATTTGTCCTCAAGGGAATGCACTTCTTTCCTCCTCCTCCTCCTCCTCCGCTGCGGTCATCGAGGTTGAGTTAAAAAAAAAAGGCAAAAAAACAACAAAAAAAAAACACCCACATGCGTTCTTATGAGATTGATTGTAACTTATTCCATCAGCAGAGGAGGTGGTGGCGGGAGGCGGCGGTGGTGGTGGGGGGGTGGTGGTGTGTGGCACTTGAGGCTCGAAAAGTGGTGGCTTGTGTGGAGGGGAGGAGGGAGGAGGAAGGTTGGTTTGTTGAGGACTCACCATTATACTGTTGACATCTTCCACCGCCGGGCTGGATTGTCTTGATAAACGGGTAGTGAGGCAGGCCATCCGTCGGTGAGTTTGCTCCCACTCCAAGGGAGGCCCCTCGTGCCAGGGATTCTGTGTACGCAAGCATTAGTTAGATTGGCTTTAGTGGCACATGAATGTTTGCCTGGGCTCATCTTGGGCAAATTAAAGATGCTGTCTTGTTTGTATGGTCACTCAGCGTCGTTGCGAGAGGAGGAGATCGCTGGCTCCTGCGTGTGTGGACTTTGCGGATGTGTTTGTCCAGTGTCCCGACCGCTGACCGGGGCCAAAATTTGTTTTCGCTTTAATTACGCTGCAAACTGAGTTCAACTGCTTAATTTAGGGGTCGCTCCCGACATGGTGAGGCCGGGCGGCCGCGTTTGGTCTCGGCGGAGGCTAAGGCATGTTCTCCGTGTTCAGCTCTGCTGGGCTCCTCTTTTTTTTTTTTTTCCCTCCTCCTCTCTCTCTCTCTCTGCGCTTCTTTTTATTTCTATTTTTTTTCTGTGAAATTGGAGAGAGAGAGAGAGAGAGAGAGAGAGAGAGAGAGAGAGAGAGAGAGAGAGAGAGAGAGAGAGAGAGAAATTTATCAGGAGCAAACAGCCTTTTCCGGGAGGCAGCAGCAAGCGTGTGTTGCCGACCACACTGTCCAATTACCGGAATTTAGGAGTCTCTTCTGTTGACTCTCCGATCCCACTTTCCATCCCCTAACCCCCTCCCCTCCCCTCCCCTCCCTCCCTCCCCCCCATTTACTCTTTATTCATACTAACCTCCCCCCCTCTCTCCCTCGCTCACCCCCTTCTCTCCCTCTACTATTCCCTTCTTTCTCCCACTCTCTCTCTCTCTCTCTCTCCCTCTCCCTCACCCTATCCCTTCGTCCCTCGTCAATCCCACACACCCTGTGAGTGTCGTAGACACACACACACACACACACACACACACACACACACACCAAAACAGAGTGTATCGATATTATCTCACGAGCAAGTGACTCTCTCTCTCTCAGAGGACCTCGAATAGCTCCCAAACAACGAAGCGGACCCGAAGTTAATCTATACGCCTCTGTCTTGCTCCATTATATCAACCCGCTACACTCAAGTTCCCATGGCAACAGGCAAATGCCGTCTCCTTCCTTATACAAAAGCGGGGTGGATGGAGGGGCATGAAAAGGGCGTTGTTCGGGAAGACTCTCTCTCTCTCTCTCTCTCTCTCTCTCTCTCTCTCTCTCTCTCTCTCTCTCTCTCTCTCTCTCTCTCTGAGTTCCTTCTCCCACCATCCCCCCCTCTTTTCCCCCTTAAGTAAAGGTCAGCCTCTGAATTAAGGTTAATGGAATATCCAATATGAACTGGGTATAATATGAGGCGAGGTTGACCCAATAAAACGTCAATATGAGTCGAGTTTTACCAGTCTTCCTGCTCGTCCTGCTTGGTCACGAAAGATGGAGGACCTGTGTGGAGCTTTTGATTTAATCTTTCATTATTTTCCTAAATTTTTTGTTGATGTTTTCGTGTCTTCCCCGAGGTGAGAAGGTAAAGGCCTTTATATTCAAGGTGCGATGCTTCAAGTATTCAAATACCAAGTGTGAATGTAAAGATGTTTGAACTTTGAACGTTTGAAAGGTTTCTTATCCGGTGTCTTTTTTCTTCAGTGTTCATCTTTAAGTTATATGTTGTTTCTCTGTTACTCGTGTGGAATATTAATGTGAGTGATCACGATTATTTTTTTTTTCAAACGTTCAGACCCATTTATAAATCAACAATGATTTGTTTTTTTACGCTATTGTTATACTCTAACTAGGGAGAGGGAACGAGCCATCTGTTTTCTATCTGTTCGTCCACGTTTCCCACAGTGACTTTGGTTGCCACGAGTAATTACATTTTCAAGACTTCTGGCGGCGCTGTGTGTTGGCTTAGCTCAGACCACAAGTTCGAAATATTTTTTTGCATTAGACGTTATGTATTGCAAGTTGGTGGGGTTAAGTTCCTTTAAGTTGAAAGCCTCATAAAGAGGATGTACTTCTTATCCAGTATTGATTCTGTCGGCTTTTTCTACATTAAACGACTTGAATTCATTGCTATGATAATTTAGTTGAAGTGTCGAACCTGTGATATTTTTCCATCTCTCAATAGTCACAGCTTAGATGATCCAAGATTTTGCAGAAACAAAAAACAAAAGTAAGTCTTATAATGACCAGAACGATTCGAGTGAGTCAGAGTGACCAGCCAGAGATTAGGCAGTGGATTGTGAATGCCACACTGACCAGCCAAAGATTGGGTAGTTGATTGTGGGAAAGTTTCTCATCGATTAGGCAGTGGAATATGGAATGGTTGCCATATGGATTGTGGATGACCGACAGCTATGTCGACGAGCCGAGAAATGGGATTGGTGAGCCAAAGATTGGGATGGAAGACTTCGGATTGGTCGTCCTCAGCTTGAAGATTAGGCAGAGGACTGTGGAACTGGCTGCCATATCGACCTATCGCGGGGTCAATTCCAGTTAACGATGAACGGGCGACGCCCAGTTTAAACTTAATGCAAATTAGATGCCTGACATTTGATCGTGTATGCTAGCCCGAACATAGTGTGGCAGGTGCTTTCCGTGTCTGTGTGCGAGAGAGAGAGAGAGAGAGAGAGAGAGAGAGAGAGAGAGAGAGAGAGAGAGGGGAGGTGGAAGGAGGAATAAAACACGGACAAGAGGACAAGATAAAGAGAGGCATGAGAGGAAAAGAGAGAGAGAGAATTTAATGAGAGGGAGAATAAAGAGAAGGACGAGGAGGATGGAAAGATAAGTATGAGGGAGTTTCTTAGAAATATATGAAGCAGATGATAAAAAAAAAGAAAAAATAGTACGGTTGGTTGGTATCAAATGTACCCTAGGCTACGTCACCCTCGTCCCTCCCAACTGATGCCCCATTACAGATTGTCTTACACACACACACACACACACACACACACACACACACACACACACACACACTTGCCTATCAGTAGCGACTGCGCTTGCGTGCTAAACCTAAGTTAGAACAGGCTGATGTGAACGCGACGGCACGATCCTTGAACACGACGGTACGATCCTTGAGCACGACGGTACGACCCTTGAACACGACGGTACGACCCTTGAACACGACGGTACGATCCTTGAACACGACGGTACGATCCTTGAACGCGACGGTTCGATCCTTGAACACGACGGTACGACTCTTGAGCACGACCCCTGCGCACGACGGCACGATCTTTGGGTATTATTGATTGCTTGACCTTCCACTTGACCCTGAAGTGTACCGTCGTGCTCGAGGATTGTGCTGTCGGGTTCAAGTTCTTGAATTACATTGAAATCTCTCTCTCTCTCTCTCTCTCTCTCTCTCTCTCTCTCTCTCTCTCTCTCTCTCTCTCTCTCTCTCTCTCTCTCTCTCTCCAGCATGCGTGAAGGCGTAACCACCCACCCTCTCAATCTGTACGCCCACCTTACCCTTTCCCCCTCCCTTCCAGTGGGCGTGGTGGTGGTAGTGGTGTTATGGGGGGAGGGGGATGTGGATGGATCCTCTTAACTCTCAGGTTAAGAAGGGCGCCAACGGTTTCCAATATACCATTACTTAGTCTCTTTGTGGCTAACGCTGTCATTTGACGGGGGGGCCTCGGTGTTGTGTGGTAGGCTTAGAGGAACAGGTTGATTGGTATGACTTCGATGCCCTTTGATTCTGTGCTCTCCACTCTGGTCATTTATATACCACGAGCCAAAAAAAATTCCTATGTTGTTTTGAAGGTGATTGTTAATGTATTTCAATCTTCTGTTGGAGTCCTCTTTTAATAGAAATGATATCAGGGACGGTGAGAAACGTTTTGTTTGCGTATGCAGTCAGTCTTATTAATCACTTATGTGTATATACATTCGGTCTTGTTGATCACACATACACTCAGTCTTGTTAATTACATATACATTCAGGCCTGGGGATCTCATATACATTCAGTTCTCTTGGTGACATATGTCTTCGTTCTTATTGATTATATATACATTCAGTCCTGTTAATCACACATACTTTCAGTCTTGCAGATCACACATAAATTGAATCGCCGATTTATATTGGAACATCAGACTTGCAGCTCATAATGCGAACAGTGTGTGATGTGTCTGCTGTCTTTCTTTTCGGACTTATTGAAACTCTGTGTTTCAAGAACGTTTCCTTTCCTTCCTCTCAAGAGCAAGTGGCCAGGAGATCCGTCCATTGAAACACTGGACAGAAACATGAACCATTTGCTGTACTTCCTTTGTACCCATCCCGTGTATGGGTCTCTCTCTCTCTCTCTCTCTCTCTCTCTCTCTCTCTCTCTCTCTCTCTCTCTCTCTCTCTCTCTCTCTCTCTCTCTCTCTCTCTCTCTCTCCCCCTCTCCTCAACCCTCCACCCCCAGCTGTAACCCAGACCAAGTCTTTCCCCAGGATGGGGAGGGAATGGATGGTTGGGAGGGGAAGATATCATTATACAGTACAGAGTAAAGAACTTCACTAATCATAGTATACCATATCGACCCATCACGCTTGTCAGTGGACTCGCCTGTCTGTTCCTCAGATTCATTTGTGTTCCATCTCCAGGGGTGTGGAGGCTGCTGGCTTGGGGGAAGGTGACGCGGTTGCTGAGCTGCCCATGATTAGTCAATACTTAGTGGGTTTAATCAGGGCTTTTTCTCTCCCCCCTTTTTCCAAGGGGTTGTTTGGTGCAAGTTGGGCTGGCAATGAAAGGCCTCAGGAGCCCACGGGAGGGAAATGTTGCACGCTGATCCCCAGGCTACTGCCCTCTGCTCCCCAGCCGTCTCCCCTTTCCTCTCCCCTCCCTCCCTCCCTCCCTCCCCCCTTTCCCCTCCCACCCCAGCCACCATCACCACCGCCTCGACGTCGTCCTATTCTTCACTCACTTTTTTTATTTTCTATTTTTTTTTTTTCTTCTTCTGATGTCGAAAATCTGCGGTGTGCGTGACGTTGCTACCTTGCGAGGGGTGGGTGGTGAGGCCGATGTCAGGGTGTGCATGTGGTGGTGGCGTCCGAGCCTCAAGTTCTTGAGATCCAGTCCAGTGTAACGAGGAGTCAGGAGGAGCCATATATACATATATACCCGAGAGAGAGAGAGAGAGAGAGAGAGAGAGAGAGAGAGAGAGACCCCCACTCCGCCGCCGCCGTCCGCATCAGTCGCGACTAAATAGAGAGAGAAAAAACCGTAAAGCAACGGAACTCTTAGATTATAAAAAAAAAAATCGATTTGTACGGTCACCGCCCGACAGATTCGAGCGGAGGGGGGGTAGATCACTCTATAGACGCAATGTATTGCAAGCGCATCCCCCACGCCCGCGTCGCGGGACACACTCGCTCTTACACCTGTGGGCCAGAAGGGTCCTCCGCCGCCCCTCCTGGGAGCTGGAGGGCTACGACCCTCTGGCCTAATATGATCATGGAACTCATCTGGGTGTTGGATACTGCAAAAGAAAGCAGTGTAATATAGCCAGCGTTTTATTACCACTACTTGTCAAGGAGGACTATGGCAGACGAGGAGGAGGAGGAGGAGAGAGAGGAGGCCTTCCCCTCACCCGTCGCCAAGTGGCACGAGCCGTACAGATGTGTGTGTGTGTGTGTGTGTGTGTGTGTCACAACCGTTGATATATATATGTATATATATATATATATATATATATATATATATATATATATATATATATATATATATATATATATATATATGTGTGTGTGTGTGTGTGTGTGTGTGTGTGTGTGTGTGTGTGTGTGTGTGTGTGTGTGTACACACACACACACACACACACACCTAGATTTGCTTGAAACCTTGGGATAGACACCTTTCTCTCGCTCTCCCTGGCCGTCCCTCCTCCACTACCAACCAAGTCTTTGATACAGTAAACAGCAGCGTTTGACTGGCGACGGTTTACTCTCTTTCAAGCGACACTTTCATACCCCACTCCCTTCCTCTTCTTCCTCCTCGATCTTATGATCGTAAATACGTGTGAGGGACTTCCATGATGGGCATAGAATGTAACCTCCTCGATCATTGGTATGTGTAGGATTCCTTCCTTCCTTCCTTCTTCTTCTTCTTCTTCTTCTTCTTCTTCTTCTTCTTCTTCTTCTTCTTCTTCGTTGTGTCCTCCTCTGGAACACTTTCTGATGCCCATGTCCTTTCCTCTGCAGCTTTCTGTGTCCGTCTGTGTCCCTCGGTTGGGTAAACTAATCTGGTTCCTTCTGTTGGCGTGGGTGCAACTTCAGTTTCTGTGCCGTTCTTTTGCCTTGTTTCTTTGTCCAGTTTCTTGTTATCTAGGTTGTTTTATTCATATCCCTATCTGCTTCCCCTCTCTGTTGCCTTCTCTGCTGCCCCTCTCTGTTGCCTTCTCTACTGCCCCTCTCTTTTGCTTCTCTGTTGCCCCTCTCTGTTGCTTTCTCTGCTGCCCCTCTCTGTTGCTTTCTCTGCTGCCATGTCTGTTGTCTTCTGTGTTACTTTGTTTTTCCTTTGACGTCTCCATCCACCTTCATTAATGGCTGCTATGATCATGGCCTCTTTGTGTTGGCACATCTCCATACCCATCCCCATTCTCTGTTACCGCCAGTCTCTCAACCCACCTCCATTTTGCCACTACTGGTGGTTTCTCCACTGCTCTCTCTCTCTCTCTCTCTCTCTCTCTCTCTCTCTCTCTCTCTCTCTCTCTCTCTCTCTCTCTCTCTCTCTCTCTCTCTCCATCCTCCCATGCTGGACTCATTACAAAGATTTATATTATTAAGAGTTGGTGGGAAGAGGAGGAGGGGGTGAGGGGGGGGGGGGAGACGGGGGTTGGAAACATCACGTATTATTTTCCAACCGGACCCCAGCACTTCAGGCACCAGGCACCCGCTCTTACATTTTCTATTCTTTTCATACATATATATGTTACAGCAGTTTAATAATTTTCCTTCACTTGTCATTCTTTAAGGTAATTGATCATTTCCTCTAGGTGATTCAAACATTCTCTCTCTCTCTCTCTCTCTCTCTCTCTCTCTCTCTCTCTCTCTCTCTCTCTCTCTCTCTCTCTCTCTCTCTCTCTCTCTCTCTCTGATGGGTGTGTCTGTGTGTGTGTGTGTGTGTTCCCTACCGATACAGATAACCAGTTACGAGTGACAAGGAGGTGAATAAAGGTAAGAGGTTGGTTATGTAGTACGTGCTATAGAAATTCTAATTATGATTTGAGCGCCGGTCGGGGGAGGGGGGTCACTGCAGGGCGAGATTAAATATAATCTACGAATCCACTCCTTTCTTTTTTTTCAAAGAAATTATCATGTGTAGAGCATTTTGAACTGTTTTTCATCTGAATTTATTTTCTTAATTTTTTTTAGACTCTTTTGAGATACTCTTATTAATTATCTTTACGGTCAGTAGTTTTGTATCCTTTTATTTTTATTCATGTTTTGAGTGATTTTTTTTTTCAGAGAGAGAGAGAGAAAGGGAAGTTTGAATGATCATATTGTGATTGTTTTATGGGACGTGTGAGCGATGGGTGAAGGTGGAACGGGGCAGATGACGTAGGCCTATACCTTACTGTGAGAGGTTTCAATTAGGGAGAGTGGCGTCAGCTTAGCCTCTCTCTCTCTCTCTCTCTCTCTCTCTCTCTCTCTCTCTCTCTCTCTCTCTCTCTCTCTGCAGAAAGTACTGTGGGACACCATCACTTTCACAACCACGGGCGTCATCATCTTCATTTTTGCTACAACCATTTGCCACTATCATCATCATCATCATCATCATCATCGTTGCTACAACCACATCCACTTCCACCATCATCACTGCTACAACCAGCAACCACGCCAATCACCATCACTGCTACAACCACAGCCACGACCATGGCCATCATCACTGCTACAACCAACAACCACGCCAATCACCATCACTGCTACAACCAACAACCACGCCAATCACCATCACCGCTACAACCACAGCCACGACCATGGTCATCATCACTGCTACAACCAACAACCATAACCATCATCATCATCGTCACTGTCACTAGCAGTGCCAATATTCCAGGCATCATTTACGGACAGTGGTATTTCTAGTGACACCGTATGACCGTCCTCAGTGTGGCCCATCATCAGTGTGACCGTCCTCAGTGTGGCCCATCATCAGTATGGACATCCTCAGTGTGGCCCATCATCAGCATGACCGTCCTCAGTGTGGCCCATCATCAGTATGGACATCCTCAGTGTGGCCCATCATCAGTATGAGACACTGTCAGACGTCATCGGTCGCAACGCCTTCTGGTAGCTTCACCCTCCCTACTTTCATTACCCCCCCCCCCACCAACACCAACACCCCAACACCGTGAATCACGCCCCCTCCCTCCCTCCCTCCCCCCACGTGATTCCAGCCCCCCCCCCCCACTTTCCCCATTCTCCCAAACGTCCTGGGCATTATATCTCCCCCCTCCTCACACCACATCCCCACCACCCCATCGCTCCCCCATCATGGGACTGGTCCGCACCAATTACCTGGCTGGGCACTGCAGGTAGTGTGTGTGTGTGTGTGTGTGTGTGTGTGTGTGTGTGTGTGTGTGTGTCTATACGTGTGTGTGTGTGTGTGTGTGTACGTGTGTGTGTATGTATTTTTATACAGAAATGTATTTCCAAAATCGTCGAATAAATCAAGCAATAGTTAAGAGAAACGCCAATTGAAAAGGGTTTTGTGTAGAGCGTCAAAAAGTGCAGTGTTCGCAGGGAGGGGTTTTCCCCAGGCTCTGAGAGGGGAGGCTTGCTGGCTGGCTGGCTGGCCGGCCGCCGGCGTCACTCCCTCACTCTCCCTCTCCCTCTCTCTCTCCCTCCCCTCACCACCACCATGAGGGGCTGGCCTCCTGCTGCTCCTGCTTCTGCTCCTGCTTCCCCTCGTGGCCAGCTTGGTCAGATGGACCCCTCCTGCTTCTACTGCAGCAGGACTAGCTCTTTCTCTCTCTCCCTCCTGCTTCTGCACCACCATGAGTGGCTGGTCTCCTTCCCCTCCTCCTCCTGCCCCTCTTCCTTCTCCTCTTCCCCCTCCTGATCCTCCTCCTCTTCCTCCTCCTCCTTCTCCTCCTCCTCCTCCTCCTCCTCCTCCTGGTTCTGCTAGAGTGTTTTCCCTTGTGGCCAGCCAGGTCAGAGGAACCCCTTCCTCCTGCTCCAGCTGCCACAGCAGTACTTCCTCTCCCCTGCCTCACCACCACTTTACTCCCCTTGTTAGGGAGGACGTTGCTGCTCCACGCTAGTCCCTTCCTGCAACCGGCCTTGTTAGCCACCTTAAATAACGACCGCTAACGACCTGACCCACCTGGCCTATCCCCACACAGGGTCGTACATGTCCTTCCATCTGTCTGTCTTTTTATCCTGCCACGAAGCATGTGTTCCCCCACAGAGCCTCACGGGATTAGCAATATATGTGTGGACGACTTCCGACGACGTGCTAAATCACCTCTCTGTTATGGCTGTTATCTTCCGTTATCGCGCAGCGGGTCAAGGTGTCCTTAAACCCGAAGATAACATTCGTGATAACCAGTTAGGCTATAAGATCCTGTCGAACCCCATTAAGGCCTCACTGAGACCAGGCTAGTGGAAGGTCGTCTCTCTCTCTCTCTCTCTCTCTCTCTCTCTCTCTCTCTCTCTCTCTCTCTCTCTCTCTCTCTCTCTCTCTCTCCTCCCCCTACGCGCCACCAGACGTATTTACCCAGAAACTTAGACGCGAAGTATTCGTGACAGGCAGGACATGAATCGAGAAAAACCTGGCGTGTCCTGGTGAGAGTGGAGAGGGGAGAGGGGAGAGGGCTGTGGTGAGGGAAGGAGTTTGACCCAGCCGTGTGCACTGCTAACTAAAGGGTACAGGATGACTAGCCCAGCGTGGTAGCTCCCGAGTAAACATTGGTCGCACTGACACACACACACACACACACACTGCTTTTGCCTCTCAGAGTTCCTCCTCCTCAGCCTGATAACTCAAGCTCAAGTTCTGTTGCTAGCTAGACAGTACCTCGTTCTGTACTCCGTTCCACTAGTGAGGACGCCCTGGTGTTGTGGGCGGCAGCGGTACGGGCGGGCGCCCTGGATTTCGACGTCGCCTGCCATCAGGCGCGTCTCTTGCTTATTGTCTGAAAGGACGATGACCATTAGTCTCGGATTGGAGTGAACTCGCAATATCAGTTTTACACCCTTTGGAGGAACGGGTGTGAGCGGGCCAGCTCACTTAAAATTCATTGCGAGAGTCACAGCGAAATAACCGCTTTCCACGATCGTCATAACTAAGTCATTGTTGTCCTGTTGCCTTCTGCAGGAGTCGGGATGAATGTTGCAGAGTCATGCAACATGCACAACTGTACACTATCGTCGCCACCATCTTGTAAGGCAAGATTCGGTTAATGTGTTTTTGTTTCTGTGCACGTTTAGTTGAGACAGGAAACAGATGTGTCGACTTTGGAGTGAACACGTCAGAGGGAATGACACAGAACCCCGCAAGTCAACAAGCAGACGCATGTCTAATGTTACCTTGAGGCTGTGTACGACCCTGCCCTCGGTGTGTTCTCAACACTTTGCTTAATTACCAGCTTTAGTCAGAGGTTCCACACGAAGACCTCCTCCATGGCCGGCGATCGTAGTTTTGTTCGTGGGGGGTTTACCCAGTCTGTGGTTAGTCCGGGACGAGATTAGCGTACCGATTAAAAGCGTGTTCCTCGGTAAATTCCTTGTTGTTCTGGTGTCCGAGGAATGTTATGAACGAATCAGTCTAGAGTCTTTAGATTCTAGAAAGAGAGGAAGGGAGGGGAAGCCTGCAGATCTCAAGGACAGTGGAGCACAAGTAAGCTAATTCACGAGAATGATTATCAGATGAGACACACAGTTGGTCGCAATACTAGTGCAAGTAACTCGACCCCTTGTGCACAATAGCACGACCTTTGAGCAGACGGTACAGGCTTTTAAGCACGACGGTACGGGGGCTTTAGGTCTGACATCCTAGGCTTAGATCCGATCCTTTAGGGTCAGGTCAAAGCCCAAACAATCACACCGAAGGGTCGTACCTTCGTACTTTAGAAAGTTCAGATTCTCTTTTCACTTCCGTCTATGGGAATATGTGGTTAGATTCCTTCGTTAGGTCACTAAGGGCAGCAGCGGTCGTCTCCGTCACTTTAGTAGAGAACGAAACCTCAGTTTTTGTTGTGTTTAGTATGAGTATCTTGTGACACATGTGTCATATTTCACCAGCTGTGATATGATTAACTCTGGGAAGGTCGCTGACTACCAGGCCTTGTTTTATACGTTGTTATCATAGGCTCCCAAGCGTGGAAATGTCAAGTTCCGGATAACTGAGTGTGTGTCATGACCCGGAGTCATTTGCTGAGACTGTGAAATTTAATTCTCACTCGCGGGCCGTGAGTGTCCTCAAGTCATTTCCAACGCAGGAGAGCTGTTCAGTAACACGGTTTTTTAACCTTCCCATTATCTGGCTTGGTTGCCATTTACAGACGGATGCTTTAGTTGTTGAATTCTTCTGATAGCACAGCTTCTCCGAGGCAGTTATGCTCTCTATTCTTCTCAGTCTGGTGGTGGGGATGGTAATTCGCCAGGGATGACCTCACTCACAGTTAAGGCTTGTGTAGAACTGTTTTTGAAGGAAAAAATGATGATTCTGGTACATTAGGGGAAGGGATGAGGAGAAACAGGTGGTGTAGCTGGAGATGATTCAGGATAGCTGCGGTGGTCACAGGTGGAGCTGGACGCCAACTGGTGTGATCATTCACCCACACTTCAACTGTGTCTCCTATCGTTCGCGGTGGAACAGGTCAACCAAGGACTTATCCGTCGTTACGGATCCTCCAACTTTGACTTTGATCCGTTTCGCCTTCGGAAAAAATCTGGTCCAACTTTGACTTTGAACATCTTTTATGCCACCCGTGACTTTGAAAAGATCTGGTTTACCTTTTGCTTTGAGAAAATCTGGTCTACTTTTGACTGAAACACAATCTCGTTCACCTTAGGATGAGAGACGTTCATGGATGGGCAATTCTATTGAATGTTCGTATTTCCAAGTGACTTACATGAAAATAGTTAGCGAATATTTCTGGTCCTAGTTTCTACTTTCGGTCTATATAGATCGTCTAGTGGTAATTGTGAGCCTAAACTAGGTCAGGGGGCAGTGGTGACCTGGGCATATCAGGGTAGCAGGGAGGATACTTTACCAGGTCAGTGGCAGTCATGATGACCAGGGCTTTTACCAGGTCAGTGGCAGTCATGATGACCAGGGCTTTTACCAGGTCAGTGGCAGTCATGATGACCAGGGCTTTTACCAGGTCAGTGGCAGTCATGATGACCAGGGCTTTTACCAGGTCAGGGAGCAATGATGACCTGGAGTTACCAGAGCGGGCGAGTTAGTGTGATCTTGACGCCATTGCAGCTCCGAGAGGTTTTCAGTAATTCAGACCTCTATTTATTTCCTCTCCACTCTCCAGGCATGAAGGCCTTTCTGTTGGATCCTCTTGGACTCGAGCGCTGGGTTCGTGCGAGGGAGGGCATCCTTGAGCTCATTCAGGAAGCACTCCAAGCCAACACTTGAAGCACTCGTGACATTAAGATCTCTGTAATAAATCCCACAAACCCACTTTACTCCATCAGGAACTTTGTCTCAGCAGAGGTACTCTGCTCAAGCAGACACACTTTACTTTAAGCAGCAGACATTCTCGAATGATGAAGGCTCAGGTCTCAAAAAGATAAACTTCAGCAGAGAAATTTACGATTCATTAGTAAGACGAGGAACTCTTTACTGCGGGTCTTACACACACACACACACACACACACACCCACACACACACACACACACACCCACACACACACACACACACACACACACACACACACTCTACCCATCTGCCGCGGGAGGATTCGAACGTGCGTACCCGGATTTTGAAGGTGAGTTCGGTATCAGATCCAACCCCACCGCTGCATACTCAGATCTCCTCCTGTGAGGGGGTGACATGGGGGTACTTTATGTCACTCTTGCCTTTACGTCTAATGGTTGGCTCGGGAGGGTGTGATGGTGTGGGGTGGGGTTACCTGGCTTCCACCCACCTGGGTGTACCTGGCGACTGTACCTGCCTGTGTAGGGACAGGTGTACCCGGTCAGCCGACACCTGCACGTCAAGTAGAGCCGCAGATGTTTACTCAGTATCGCACGTAATCAGGTGGCTTGTTGCTTGCCCGCTCTAAGGGTTTACCTAATGCACTGATAGCAATATAGCCTTACGAGTAATGGAAAAACACATATTGATCATGGGGTTATGTGTGGCCAGGATGTCCATTACACACACACACACACACACACACACACACACACACACATACACACACTAAATTCATTACTAACCATCACACTCCCAGGCCACCCCCACCACCCTGGTCAAACAGTCTCTCGTTCAAGTTGCATTCACGTTCACCTCAGTGCGCCGCAGATGCGTTCCTCTTGTGTGTTGCTGAGTCCACTGGTGTTTCGGAGGCGTGATGGCAACGTAATCCCTCCGGATTTGAATAAATTGCTTGAACATTATGAGTGTAATTATTCTTGTAAAGTGTTTCGTAGGAGTCACGTACACACGCTCCCTGCTCCCGATCTCCTCACATTCCTTATGGTTGTTGTGTACTACAACCCTCGTGTTGTGCGGTTGTGTTTTAACCTCCTTCGCGTAGACGTGTTCTAGAAGTCGCCATAAGAGATGGTCGTGATCCGGTGAGAGGGCTGACCAGTAAGCGCCCATCAGCTTTATGTGAAAAAAAAAGAAAAACAGGAAGGAAAAAATCCGTCGTAATTTCTGACGCAAGTGGGGAAGTGTCGGCCATAAAGCAATGTTATTAGGAGGGCAAGCAAGTCTCTCTCTCTGATGGAGACTGATGGCGTGGATTGTTCCATTATTCGCCACCAACCGGAATCTCTCTCTCTCTCTCTCTCTCTCTCTCTCTCTCTCTCTCTCTCTCTCTCTCTCTCTCTCTCTCTCTCTCTCTCTCTCTCTCGTCGCGTCTAATGCTTCTTAACGAGGGCAGGGTCGCCGAGGAGGTAGTTAGCTATTTCCCTCATTCCCTCGAGGATCCGTGTCCTACGCCGTCTCGACCCCCCTTCCCCCCACACTCTCTCCCTCTCTCTTACACCATCATGCACGGTTAACTGGAGTCGGGCGGTCGTGTGGCGGGCGGGCGGGCGGGCGGACTGGCTGGCCCTCTGACAGCCATATTATGTGCGAGGAGCCCTTCTCTCTCTCTCTCTCTCTCTCTCTCTCTCTCTCTCTCTCTCTCTCTCTCTCTCTCTCGGTCAATAAGAGACAATTCCTCCCACTGGGCGCCCTCCCCTACCCCTGTATATATATATATATATATATATATATATATATATATATATATATATATATATATATACTGCTACTCTCGCTCTCTCTCTCTCCTCTCCCTCCTTCCATACAGCCCCCTCTCCCCCCATCACACACCTTCCCCCTTTTAATCAACACGAGATTTTGTTGACCACACCCTTCACTTATCCCTTATCTGCCCCCCCCCCTCTTCCCCCTCCACCCCACACCCCTACCCTCTCTACTCCAGGTTTCCAGACAGATGGTACGATTTCCAAGTAAACCTTCTGCTGGTCTCGAGACGAATATGGGAATGAGTTTCCAAGTAAACCAGCCTCGTGCAGCAGCAGCACCATCCTCCCCCCCTCCCTCCTTCCCACCTTCCTCCTCCTTATTTCCCCCCCCCCTGCACCTTATCCCCCCCCCTCCCTCCCCCTGCACCTTATCCCCCCCCCTCCCTCCCCCTGCACCTTCCTCCTCAGGTATTCCACCATGTCACCGGCTAGGCTATATCTCAAGGGTCACTCGCCTCGCTGCCCCACCCCCAGATAACTCTCTCTCTCTCTCTCTCTCTCTCTCTCTCTCTCTCTCTCTCTCTCTCTCTCTCTCTCTCTCTCTCTCTCTCTCCATCCCGTTATTTACTGTCGTAGTTCAGCCGTCCGCTACTGGATTCAAGGGTCCCCTACGCCCTCTTACCCATTCCACTCCCTCTTCCTCCTCCTCCTCCTCCTCCTATATCTAGGGGCCGGTCACCCTCCTGTCTTCGGCTGCTGGCCTCGGACCCCAGCCATTACCATTCCCCCTCTAGAGTCCACATTTACCCCCACTGTGATTGGGATTCAAGGCCCTTGAAGCCGCCCCCACGCCCTTGGCTGTAACGCTTCAAGGGGGAAGAAACTTTGGGAGGGGGTAATACCACTTCCCCTCCCTCCCTCCCTCCCTCCCTCCTCGGGAAAGATTAGATGCATATTTATGTTGATGCGTTGGTACTGGTGGGGAGGGGGAAAAAAAAAAAGATGGGAAAGAAAAATACCCAGAAAACATAAGATATCTTATCATGAACCGTCGGAGGGGAGGAGAAGGGCATGGGGGGGTTGAGGGGAAATTATGAATTATACGTCGGAGTTAACCGGTACATTAAATCAAGGCACTGGACTAGAAAGCCATGCCTGCCAGACGAGTAAACACGGGGCTATGAGTCCTGTGTGAGATGGAGCGAGAATAACGGGGCAGGACGGAGCGCGGAAGTTCTCGTACATCGTGGACCCTGAGTCCGCCGCCGCGACGCCACCGACTTTACCATTGGTCCCGCGAAAAAAATGAGGATCACAGCCCCGCGTTGCCAACACTTACTTAATTACCTAATTATATGACGACGATTATTGCCGTATCTGTGGTTTATCGACGAGGTATCCTCACGTTGTTAGGTGCTGCTTGGTTTGGTACCGCCGGATTGGGCTGCCTTTCTAGGGAACTAGGGAAAAAAAAAGTACGAGAAGAAAGAATACAAGAGGAATGATCATTCAAAGGAAAAAAAATGGCTTCCCTTATAGGCTCGCGCGTGGCAAGAAGCCAGCCTTAGTTTTTTTCTTGGCTCATGTTTTTTTTTTCCACTTCGTTCTTGCATTTTTTTTCCTCCAATTTCCACTTCCTTCCTGAGTATCCCATCACGCCTCCATATTACGGTCACCGCTTAAATTTTTCTTTTTTTTTTCCACCCGTATTCTAAATCAGGATGGGAACTTGAAAGTTTAAAAAGTAATTATCATTATAAATGGTTCTTCCTCATTTCCTTACTTATGACGTTATTAGTATGTTTCTTGATGAGCTTGAAATACGGGTAGGTCCCATGGTTATCTCTCTCTCCCACTCATATATATATATATATATATATATATATATATATATATATATATATATATATATATATATATATATATATATATATTCAGGAGACATTAGGTTGTAGGAAGCAACGTCTTTTGTGTGGGGTCAGCAAGTGTGCCTGTTGCTGACTGCTGTAGGTCCTTTAAGGGTGGTAGGGAGGGCTGCTGCAGCACAGCGCCGGTAGCAGCAACAGCAGCACTGGCAACAGTAGCAGGAGCGGCAGCAACAGCAGCTCTGGCAACAGTAGCAGGAGCGGCAGCAACAGCAGCACTGGCAACAGTAGCAGGAGCGGCAGCAACAGCAGCAGCAGTAAGCGAAGGGATTTGTGCTAGACTGAGGAGGGAGCTGTATAGCCGCTGGAGGCTGTGTGGATGGAAAGGGTCGTCGTCCGGTCAGCTGAAGGGATTGTGGTAGTCTGGAGGGATTGTGGTTGCTGGAGGCTCTTTCGCTCGGTAGGATTTTCCATCAGCCGGAGGAATTGTGGTTCGCCAGTAAGATTGTGGTTGCCGGAGGCGCTGCGAAAGCGAGGGATTCCCTCAGCTGAAGGGATTGCTTGTGGTGGTAGTTTATAGGATCGTGGTTGCAGAGAGAGAGAGAAAGAAAAACGATTCCCCTCAGCTGAGAGGGATCATGGTTGTAGTAGTCTACAGGAATTGTGGTTGCTGGAGGGCGACGGCTTCTTATCTTCATCAACCTAAGACATTTCAGTGGCTTGGGAGGGTGGGTGGGTGGGGGGAGCACAGCAGCAGGAGGAGGAGCAGCAAGGGACTGTGGCAGACTCGGGGAATGAGAGGGGACCATTCCAACAGCATCCCCAGTATTGATACTCCGTCTTCGGCTAAGAAGATTAGGTCTCCCAACAGATTTTATCCGAGAGATTATACGTCGGCGCGGCCGAGTCGGTTCGCATGTGCCTCCCGCTGTTATGGAGGGGAAGGAGGGAGGGATATGATGCAATGACCAGTGAGAAAATATTTCGAATTTCATTAAGTCAAAAATTAAAAAAAAAAATGGCATGAAGTGCGTAAAAGAAAGTATTTCCAAAGGTAACATTTTTTTTTAAACTGAAGACCTTTACAAAAATTTTTGATATTTTTGTTTTTAATCATAGTATTAAATTTGAATTTTTGATCATAATACTAAATGTAGATTTTTATTTATGCTATTTTTTTTTAGATTTTCATTTATGTTAGATTTTTACATTTTTATTCATGAGACTAATTCAGGTCTTATGAAGATGATACTAAATTTCAGTTTTAATCATAGTGAAATTTGAATTTCTAATAATTTCTGATTATTGCTGATTATATGTTGAAGAAATGAAGGCTACCTGTTGCTCAGGCATGATGACCCGTTATTCAATACACGTGACAGTTGTTAAGTTACAAAGTCTAAAATTGTGATGAATTTTTTTTTTTTTTCA
The DNA here is from genome assembly GCF_036320965.1 of Panulirus ornatus. Lineage (NCBI taxonomy): Eukaryota > Metazoa > Arthropoda > Malacostraca > Decapoda > Palinuridae > Panulirus > Panulirus ornatus. Next base: position 3,032,116 of record NC_092258.1, on the reverse strand, counting down.
AATTCAGGGCATACATGATGTGGTCAGTAGCTCAGATACATTCTAATGCAGGAAAGGTTGTCATATTTAACACACACACACACACACACACACACAGACACACACACACACACACACACACACACACACACACACACACATACACACACACACACACACACACACACACATATATATATATATATATATATATATATATATATATATATATATATATATATATATATATATATATAATTAGAGAGAGAGAGAGGGAGAGAGAGATCGGTGGAGATGCTTCGTCATCACATTACTTGTCCACACCTGCGTGTTATCATTACGATCTGCTCTTCATAAATCTTGATCGCCGAATGAAGTTTTATTTCTCTCTTTTTTTTTTTGACGTTAAAATCAATCTCCATCTATTTGTCATCATCCAATATTCCTCTGGTTTGCCTCCAAGAAAACTTGTGAATAATTTGGGCAAGAGCCTGGAAATTTATGGCCTCCAACCAACCCCCTTCCTCCCCCAGGCTGCCCTCACTCCCAGGATGCGAATCGTATTCATAATTTCTGGACCTTCTCCAAGAGTAATATGTGTCAGATGGTGAGGAGTGAGTGTGTGTGTGTGTGTGTGTGTGTGTGTGTGTGTGTGTGTGTGTGTGTGTGAGTGTGTGTGAGGTGTGGGTGTGTGTGTGTGTGTGTGTGTGTGTGTGTGTGTATGTCAGTCAGTAAGATGTAATTAACTATTTGCACTGTACGGGGAGCGAGTTTTAAACTCGTGGGGCCTCAGTCTCCTGATCTTTCTCCATTATACATCTGTTCAAACTTCTATGTGCTGTCTGCTGTCAGTGTTTCATCATTCACTGGTGTACCGTTCATCCACAACTCTTACACTGTGCACTGTAGAAGGACTTATCTACATCTTTCCTAACGGGTTTCTTGCGTAATTTCATGTTATGATCACTGGTTGTTCTGTTCTTTCATTTTTCGAAGAATTGTTCACCGTTGACCTCATCAGACTGGTCTAGAAACTGAACGTTCATGATCGGGTCACGCTTTGCTCCTCTGTCTTCCTCAGCTCTGTTGATTCCAGCACCATTTTTCTGTTATTGTCATCTGCACCTTTTGCATCAGCTTTTTTTTTTTTCGTACTTCTTTGAGCGCTTTGAATACGCATGACAAGAATATTAGATATATCCTCATCCATACGACAGAATGCAGGTCTTGATATTTGCCCGCAGAAAGTTTGCATCCCTTCCTGTTCTCGTGAGTGAGACTCTGGCGACAGATTAGGGACAGTGTGGTCGAGGCCCAAATTCGTCTCACACACAGATCCCTGCAGGTTGATGATATTTCTATCCAGACCTGGTATCACTGTGTCCCCTCCTCACTACTCTACATTTTCTGGTGTTGAATATCATCAACCATAGATCAGATCAACTTTGGAGACTGTCAAGGTCCCCTTGTAAGTTGATGCAGTCCTACACGCAGTTCACTTTCCTCGTGACCTAATACACCATCCGCCTGCGACAGAGACTGGAAAGGAGAGGGGTCGCACCCTTTATCGGGAAGTCGATTCAGCTGACGTCTCCATAAACTTGTGGGCTTCGGGTGTATCATTCGCGGGAGCGTAGTCGATCAGCTGTAGTCAAACCCAGCGGGTCGAGGAGATCAAGTCCATTGTGCTTGGAACTGATTTAAAACGGGGCCTTTTAAGTCCAAATGCTATTACAGGTAGTACCCATTAAGCTAGGGACAACTAAGTTTGGAATCGATGATAGCATGCGTTATAGCCCTTTGGTGCCGACGGAGAGCGAGTCTTGCGTTCTTTTGGCCTCGATTTAAAGCGCCTCGTGCCGACTAAAGGTGGCCTCCTGATTATATCGGTGCGATCGTCTTTGAACGGCGGAACCATGCCGGTTCGAAGTCCGTCCCGGTTACGAGTCTCGTCTGTTGCCGACGACGAGTCTTCTGGGAGCTCTTGAGAGTGAACGCAATGCACATGACAGGTTTGTGGGAACTGTTTTGGGTAATCGCTTTTCGAATCGTCCCAGTCACGTTAACTCTCCCATAGCGTCCATTAAAGCCGACCTTGTAATCTTGGAGTTTTATTAGAGTTAGGGTATGCGCTAATGCCGATTAAAGGTGACCCTGTAAGAATGGGTCCGATTACAGCGAGTATATATTAGATTTGTTCCGATTGAAGCTGGCAGTATAAGTCTAGATCCGATTACCGGGGTTGTTGATGGCGTATCGTTGTGGTCAGGTGGACGTGTGTGTGTGTGTGTGTGTGTGTGTGTGTGTGTGTGATATACAAGGGCTGGGATTGGTCAGGTGTCCTGCTAGACGGCCACCAATCGTTACAACAGTATTGATAACTATTACCATCTACCACCACCATCACCTACCACCACCACCACCAATAACAACCACTGTCACCACTGTTACTACCACAGTGGAGCAAAATGGCCACCTCCAGTGACCATGGACACCGACGTCTCGCCTCCTCTTCTTTCCCTTCCTCCTCCTCCTACTCCTACTCCTGTTCTATCTCCTCTTCCTCCACCTCATAAAATCTCGTTGCAAGTATTCGTAAGTAAGCGCCTCTCGTCCTCCTCCCCTCCTCCTCCTCCTCCTCCTCCTCTTCACCTCCTTTCCCCTCTTCCACCTCCTACTTCTTCCTCTCCTCCTCCTCCTCCTGGTATGAGGCCAGGTACCACGGGAGGCGGGTCTGCCTGCTGGCTGGCTGGCTGGAGCAAGATGAACGCCTCGCGCCGCGGGAGCAGATCAGGACTTTGGCTCAAACGGCTAAACTTTTACCGTTGTGATCCAGCCATTCTAATATAACTGATTTATGGCTGGCCGGTTCTCCTTCTTCTTCACGATATTGTCGTTTTTAGGGGCTAGTGGGGAGGGGCCGGAGCCAAGGGGGAAGGGAGAGGAGGAACCAAGGGAGAGATGAGATTTAAAGAGGGAGCTCGCGAGGGGAGTGGTCTAAGATATGTGGGAGAGAGAGAGGAGAAACTCGTTGTCTCTTTTGCAAGACTTGGTGTGTTGCTGACGATTGTGTATGTGTGTGTGTGTGTGTGTGTGTGTGTGTGTGTGTGTGTGTGTGTGTGTGTGTGTGTTATTACTTGTTTTCACACTGCGGGGAGGAAGATTTATATATTCAAGGGGCCCCACCTCTTCTCATCTCTTGAACCATCTCGACTGTTATACTACTTTTTCAAATGTCTCTATACTGTCCATATGTATCATTTCCTCATTCAGTCTAATCCATTCACCCACCATTCTGATAATGTAGAAGTACTTCATAACTTACTTTTTAACAAGTTTCTTGCTTAGATTTCGTGTTATACCCTTTACTGGTTTTATCCTTACATCTTCCGAAGAGATGTTTACTGCTGACGTCATCTATATCCGTCTGGTTTAAAAAGTTAATGGTTGTGATCAGGTCACTCCTCAGTCTTCCGTCTTCCGTGGTAGGCAGATCTGAGGCTCTAGTGTTTCCCTGTAACTCAGTTCCCTTCATTCAAGTGCCGTCTTTGTGTCCTCCTCTGGACCTTCTCCGTTAGCTCTTTTTCCTTCTTTAGGTGGTGTTGTGACCAAATTTGGGAAGAATATTTCTAGTTTGGGCCTTATTTAGGATATGAACAGCTTGCTGAATGTTTTTATAATTTTGCTAGCAGTTGGTTTTCCTCCTCTCATATTCCGCCTTAGGGGAATAACAAAGTAAACAAACTGTCTGCTGGCAAAATTATGAAAATATTCAGCGAGCTGTTCACTTCATACATAAGGCCAGACCGGAATATGGGACTACGGCTTCAGGCTAGGGATTCCTGTAGCTTACATCTTGCTAGATATTATTCATATTGCAGTCTTCTATCATTGTGACCATTTGTCATTTACTCAGGTTGAACTTCATCATCCACGTATCAGAATTCAAAGGCTTATTCACAAGGGAAACAAGGGTACTCCAAACTTTGTATTAGATTGACTTTGGAGTCTGCTTAGGTCCCCTTGCATGTTGATGCATGCAGTCCTTCTCGCTTTGCACTTCCCTCGTGACGTTTGCGTTATCTGCAAACCTTCTAGAAAATCATGTACTTAGATTAAGAAGAATTATGGTCCTGGACCAATACCCTGCGGCACTCTGCTGGTGACCTCAACTAATCTTCACTTTGGACCGACTGTCGCAACCAGAATTCGAACCCATGCGCTCGACCCAGGGCGGCCCGTGGATGTTTTGCGGTCAGGAAAGCTAACCGCTACACCACGGAAGTCCATAAATCTACAATTACCGATAAAAAAATGTATACATTTGTTCTTTACGGGGAGGGAGCTTTACATTCGTGTTGCCCCAAGTGTGTATGTGTGGATCTATAAATAAATTCATACTAGTATATATTTTTTTTTCCATTTTTTAAGTAGTTTTGTGGGTCATCCATGACATATTTTTTTAAATCTGTGGCGCATATATTTTTCTCAAATCTTTCATTATGTATTTATTGGCATGATATACATGTGGCACATGTGTATGTCACCGTAAGTGATTTTCGTAGGATTATTTCTCTGTGATAAAGAACAAAAAAGAGATTAAGTCAGAGGCGTACGGCAAGAGGAGGTAAAATGATGGCATTCTCCTAGTTATAATAGCGGTCCTGTGGAGATATCGGGAGGCTCCGCAGTGGAGCCCATGGCCTCGCCACCGGGGAAAGAAGTGGAAAGATTGGTTTATTATCTTTCATTTTCGGTCATTTGCTGGCGTGGCCTCGCGTCCCCAAGCCCGAGTCTGCCCCACAAGATGCTGGCGGTTTCTTACCACCATTTGTCTCGCTGTTCTTTCACGATCCTGCCATCTGCTTTACCCAGCATTACTCTCCATCTGTGTATGTTAGGAAAGTTGGGTCGTATTAATGTGTTCCAGCTGGTAACGTACTTATGTAGACCATCCCATGCATTATGTCTTCCAGCAGATACCACTCGTCATAGACCATCAGGTCTTCTGTAATCTGTCCTTCCCATGTACTTTCATCTAGTAGAATAACTTGCGTGTGTGTGTGTGTGTGTGTCTGTGTGTTTCCTCGCATACACGCCACCCCCCCCCCCCCCCCCTGTGGTCGGTGTGAGTCGTGTAGTGTTCATCTCCCACGCCGTAATGCCACCTCATCCTACGCCCACGCGTCACTTCGCCTGGTATACACCCAAGCATCCTGCCTTTGTTACTATTTCTTGTGTGCCCATGCTTGCGTGCACACACACACACACACACACACACACACACACACACACACACACACACACACACGCAAGCCTGATCCTTATCACCAGCTAGACATAACCGCACATCAAAATCAACCAGAACTCAATACTTCTTCCCCGTGGGGAAAAGAATTGAAAAATTGTCCTAGGAACGTCCTAGCCATGCAGTGATGGTCGTTCCTCTGACCAGATTATCACACCTGGAGCGACCCTCCCGCCCTGCCTACCACACACCGTAATATACTGAGCAGTTTAACAACCATGAATGTAATTTGTTATTCATTTCGTAATGACGTAGCGTAATTACTTCAGCTGTATGGCGGTGCGTAGGTGGGTAATGTGTTCTTCTGTGCAGTGTGGGAGAGAACAATTATCTCCAGCATGGGAGAGGGCCGTTCTTCATTGAAGCGTGAGTGAGAAATGTTCTTCATTGCAGCATGGAAGAGAACTGTATATATACGCCTGTGTGTGTGTCTCTGTCTGGTACACGCACACACACACACACACACACACACACACACACACACACACACACACACACACACACGCATGGTTAATGCAGACAGCATACTTAAATTTAGAAGGTTGTATGAGAGTACAGATTGGTCAAGAGATAGGGCCCCCACGAGTGTAAAAACTCCTGCCCTGCACATACGTTACAAATAGGTAACAACACACAGTACATTAGGATTATAATATCATATCAATGATGATTTCTTTTCCGATGTAAGGCTAATCTGCAAAATGCCCTCTCCCACCTGATGCCAGCAGAGAGAATATATATATTTTTCAGTATAACGTATCCGGACTAATTTCTTATCATTGTGGTTCGGTTAACAAGACCAGGGGGGTGTTGGGTTGGGGTTTGGTATGAGGGGACTCCTTGGTGGCTGGAGGATCCTGTAGGAAGGCAGCTGCCGTCATGTGTGGATGACCTGATGTGTAGTTCGTTACGTGTGGGCCGGCCGATCTTGCCGGGCAGGGAGGAGTAAGCTCTCCTTCTCTCTCTCTCTCTCTCTCTCTCTCTCTCTCTCTCTCTCTCTCTCTCTCTCTCTCTCTCTCTCTCTCTCTCTCTCTCTCTCATATTGCAGAATTCATCTTTGCTACAGGCCGTTACCGCCGCTCTTCTTCCTCTTATTCCTCTTCCTCTTCCTCCCACTCTCTCAGCTGACCGCTGGAAGGCTGGTTGGCCTGGCCCTCCCGCCTGTCCGGGCCCGATAACCATTAAAAACATTGGCGCATACATTAGGCTAGCGCCTACAAAATATGTAATGAGATTATCCGCACTCCAATTTAGAGGAGCGAGGGAGACAGTCGCAGGAGCCAGCCGACACTGTACACCAAATGAAAAATGGCAGGGGGACGCAAAATGTTGCATTGCAATTGATCTAGCGGGAGGAGGGAAGGAGGGGAGGGGTGTGTGGGAGGGGGAGGACCGGTAGACTGGGCCATCTTGCCCCTCTCCCCTACATTACGAGTTCTGTAGACCTTTTTTATATTCATTCTGCTTCCTTTTCTTTTTTTTGCGTCTCAGGCCTTGGACGTGTTGCTAGCGTGACCCACCTGCATATTACGGGTAAATAGGGACTGGGTGGAGAATGTGTTGGATACTTGTGAGGGATATTTGTGGGATATTTGGGAGGATAGAAAGGAGGGAGCAGTCCAGCTCAGCTCAGCCCAACCAAGCCCAGCCTAGCTCAGCCCAGCCAAACCCAGCCTTGCGGCACCAGCCCAGCCCAAGGTGGCCCCGGTGCGACCGTATATTGCAACCCGACCAGCATGATGGAGAGAGGGAGACGGGGAGAGGCAGAGAAGGAGGGAGAGAGAAAGGGATCCTCCCTCCCCCACCTTACGTTGCCAGACCACCTTAATCTATCTCTTTCAACTCGTGAGTGCGACATCTCCTCCTCCTTCTCCTCCACCTTCGCAGCTAGTCTTGCGAGAACTTCATCTTCATATAAATCACATCCTTAAAGAAAAGAAAGAAAAGCACACACACACACACACACACACACACACACACACACACACACACACACACACACACACACACACTCAAAGGTGTATCAAATGATCAAAAGTCCAGAAAAAGGCATCAAATATTTTTCGATCGCAGCGGCGATGGCGGTGGCATTCGGCTTCAAGAACAGAGGACGAGGGACTTGCGGGCCGTATACGTGTGTGTGTGTGAGTGTGTATGTTTGTGTATGTGTGTGTGTGTGTGTGTGTGTGTGTGTGTGTGTGTAGTTGGTAACGCTGATCAGGGAGGCAGATAATATGGGAAAGAGACAAGTCTTTATCCCGGAGCGTCGCTCCAGGACTGATTGATGTTTGCTCTACACAGTTCTATTTACGGCCTTATTGTCCCTCACTTTGAAGTATGGCCAGACGCTACTTTTGTCAGAGGGAGGAAGGTACTGGAGGCTTTACTTGTGAAGGTCCCCCAGCAAGAAGGGGGGGGGGGGCGACGACCAGCCGCCCACATCTCTTAGATTTTGGGATCGTGAGGAGGTCGGGTTGCGGCCGCGGAGGTATACAGGGAGGGAGGTGTTAGTATGGGCGCTTGAGATAGGGGTTTAGATATGGAGTTATTATTGTTATATGGCCTTAATTTCCTCATTTGATGGGGGTTAGTAGGGTTTCGAGGCTGCCTGTGTTCCACGCAGGAGCGGGGAAAAGATGAACTCCTTAAGAGCGAGATAGTCCTGGACGAGATAATGCTCCTCTCCTTACCTTGACGATGCTAGGGCCTGACAGAAGGGGACATCTCACTCGCGGTGTAACCACGTGAAGGCGGAGTCCGGTAACACATGTTGTGGAGTAGTATTATACGATGACGAGCATTGAGAGTCATGTTTTTTTTTCTTTATTCTTGTTGTTTTTGAGACATGTTCAGCGTTGATGAATGGATGCGAATCTACAGATGAGGCGCACACATGTTGGTTGAGTAACAGTGAGTATTCAAATACTATTAAGGACGATGGTTAGTATCCTTGAGCACGACGGTACGACCCTTGAGCACCGCGGTATGACACGTGAATATAATGGTGTGACCTCTTATCTGACCTGACTCTCAAAGGGTCAAGTGATGCCGTATGCCATCACACCTATGAGTCGTACCGTCGTGTTCAAGGGTCGTACCGTCGTGTTCAAGGGTCGTACCATTGTGTTCAAGGGTCGTACCGTTGTGTTCAGAGGTCATACCTATGTGTTCGAGGTGCTAGGAACTTTCCGTACTCGATATGGTCTTCGCAGTTCACACCGTCACAGACGCCCATAACACACAGGTCATCGTCTCGTAATGTCACTACACGTTACTTGGTTCGGTGCGTAAGGGGGTGTAGTTTGCCATCTGTCTCTCTCTCTCTCTTTCCTCCAAGCCCAGCCTGTGACCTACCCACAGCGCCCCATAACTCCCAAGGAGGTGGGTGTCGAACCCAGTTACATAGTCTCACGGTACGTTCTCACGTACGTTTCTTCCATTCCCTCCTGACGTTCTCTCTCTCTCTCTCTCTCTCTCTCTCTCTCTCTCTCTCTCTCTCTCTCTCTCTCTCTCTCTCTCTCTCTCTCTCTCTTGTCGTCCTACGACGACTCTCTAGATATTTGCCGCCATCTTGTGACACCTCTCGATTTTTTCTAACGTCTTACGACGCTTCTCGACCTTTCCTGGCGTCCTGCTAGATCTCCAGATTATCATCGACGTCCTGCGACGCTACCCAACCTTCTTCGAAGTCCTGGCACACTTATGATCCTTCTCCGACGTTCCTGTGACGCCTTCCCGACCGTTCCTCGACGTCACGCGACTCCAATCGACCTTTCCTAACGACGATCTGCGACACCTTCCGACCGCCGCACATCGCTCCGTAACCTCCGTCTTCCCTTGCAACGAACGTTCCCACCAGACTTAAACCCATGCAGTCGTGCAGCTCCTGCCGACCTGACCCTTCGCTCCACGAATCTTCATGATGTCCGGCGACGCTTCCCGCCGTAACCTGACCTCCCTCCACGCCTCTCCTCTTCCTTCCACGCCTCCATACCTTCCCCCCACCACGCCACGTCTCCCTACTCCTTCTTGCCTCCCTCCAGCCCTCCATGCCTCTCAGGCCTCGCTTCTCCTTCCTCCCTCCAACTCGACCCTCTAAACGCCTCACGACCTCCTGTCGCGCCCTCACAACCTCTTCCGTATTATTCCAGCGGCGTCCGGACCTACATCGTGGATCTTGCGTCCCTCACCGTCGTCCGGTCTCCCGCAGGGCCCCCTGCTGCACCCTCCTCCTCCTCCTCCTCCAACTTGTCCTCACCGTCACACCGTCACAGCCCCCCCCCCCCTCCCCGTAGCGCCTCCGGCCTATCAGTCACACCTATTTGTTCCCCTTTCTTAGTGACACGTACTTTTTTTTTTCTTTTTTTGAGGCGACGCCTTCAACTAGCTTTTCTTGGAGAGAAATTTTTTTCCGTTCATCGGGGCGCGTGTCTGGAGACGGAGACACCACTTGAGAATCCCAATCTCCTCTAATCTGATTAGGGATTAGGCCTACGGCAGCATTGTGTAAGACGTCGAAGAAGAGGAAATAGCCTCTTTTTTTTTCTTTCGTTTCTCTCCTCTCTCTCTCTCTCTCTCTCTCTCTCTCTCTCTCTCTCTCTCTCTCTCTCTCTCTCTCTCTCTCTCTCTCTCTCTCTCTCTCCTAAGGAGCTTTTAAAGTGTGAGAATTTACGATGGCTTCGTATGTTTCAAGGTTGTGTGTGGAGGTTTGATGCGGGGGGGAGAGGAAAGAGTTGTTGCCCTGGTGTTGTGCTCGGGTTGTCCTCGTTCTTGGGAGGGACTGAGGAGCGTCGTGTTTCCGTAGATCGTTGTCTGCCATCGTCCGTCAATCGTTGCCCAACTTTCGTGTGTGTGTGTGTGTGTGTGTGTGTGATCGTATTGCTCTCGTGTCCTTCCCGAGGCGGAGCAGTCGTAAAGTCGAGAGGAGGAGGAGGAGGTGAGCGAAAGTAGGGGTTCTGGGTGAGGTGTTGGGGATGCTAATGGGGAAGGGTAATTGAGGACCTCCGATTAATGGGGACCGTGTGTGTGTATGAGGGGGGCAGGTGCATCCTCCCATTCCTCCACCCACTCCTCTTCTTCTTGCCACTACACAGAGAGTGGGGGGAGGGAGGGGGGGGGGAGTCACACATCGCCGCACCAGAAGATCTAAAACCATCACTATCGCTCGATGGAGAGGGCGCTGGCAAACACCTGAATCATCACCACCACCACACCTTGTCTGAGGTATCACAAGTGTTCTTATCGTCAACACAGGAAGATTTAAACCGGAGGATACTCTGTAGGGACGTTAACGCCGCTCACACTGTGAGTATGATAAAGTTATGCGCACCTGCACTCACGACCCTCCTCCATCACACACACACACACCACACACACACACACACACACACACACACACACACACACACACACACACACACCTGTGCTCTCCTGTCGAGGCCTCACCCAAAGTCCCTCATCCTCAAATGTCATTGACTTCCCTCGCCAGTTCATAACAGCACCTCACTTAACCCTAACTCAGGCCCTGATCTCACACCTTCCTTCCTCACCTCCACCAGCTGCCTCATTTCGCCTCAGCAACCTGGCTGGTGCCATCACAAGGCTTCTGTCTCCACTTACTATATATATATTTATGTTTCCCCTGTCACTCTTCTCATTATCTTTTTTTTTTTTGATAATCCATTTTCATTATCACTGTGTATTGCATCACGATGTGACTTGTACCCAAGTATCCCTCAGATTTCTGTTGTTTATATAAGGTGTTGTATCTTCTGTATCTTCTTATATATATAGGGTATGTGAGACAGATGGATGGGTGGATAGGTACATAGAGAGAGAGAGAGAGAGAGAGAGAGAGAGAGAGAGAGAGAGAGAGAGAGAGAGAGAGAGAGAGAGAGTATAAAGTACATTATGAATACTGTGTATGGGAGTTGTATGGTTGTATGTAAGGGGACTAGTGTATGAGGTGTGCTGTATGTGTCAAGGGGTTTGGTATAGTTGTATGGTGAATGTTCGGAGGTTGTGGTGGGAGTCATGTGGTGGATCGTAGAGATATGAGGTGGATTATTTTACAGGGAGGGGAGGGTTATGTTGACTGTGTGGTAGGTGTTTGGGGACTGTGTGGAGGTATATGTGGATGTTCAAAGGGCTTCTTTTTTGTGGAAGTGCATGTTGTATGCAAGGGTGGATATTCATATGGCTATGTAGAGGTGGGTTTTTAGGGAGTTTAAAGTTTAAGTGGAAATTTATGATGAGTCTGTGGAGTGGATGAGTCCAGATGTGCTGTGGGTGTGTATTGGGGTTGTGGTCTGTAATGGGTGCATAAGTGGGAAGGGGGTTGTGGGGGCGCAGCTGGGGATGTGGAGAGGGCGTGTGCCCGGCACTAGCCCCGCTCATTGTGACACAAGTATCATTCAAAAGCTTGTTATAAATTCACGGTCAAACTGCTCCTTAAACTGTGCTTTTTCTCTGGTTACTTGCCTTCCTATTGCTCTCCCTCCCCCCTTCCCTCTCCCTCCCTCTCCCTCCCTCTGGTTCCTCCTTCTACTTCCTTCTCGTTACTCCTTCCTTCCGTCACCCACTTTGAATTCTTCCTCCGCCACTGCTCTCACCCATTCAACCTATTTAACCATCCACCCGCAGCGCCTTCTACATACCCATTTCCCTATTTCACCATTTCCATACCACCCACCTACTCGCTGCCTCTCCACCCATCCATCGCCTCCCCCATATCCACCCCCCCCCATTTCCTCCCCATCACACACATACACAAACACACCCTCTTCTCCCCAACATGGCTTCCCCCTCCCCATGGCCGTAACCCTCTGCCACCCACCACTCCCCACCTTAACCATTCGGGCCCCTCATCATAAGACCCAATCTCCTCCCTTGGTGCTTGCGTCCCCCTGCTTGCATTTAGAGCAACTCCCCCCCCCCCCTCTCTCTCTCTCTCTCCCCACGCCCACTCTTCCCTTCGCAAGTCTGTGTGTAATGGACAATTTTCTTCGGATATCAGTTTCTTTGTGGCATTTTTTTCGCTCTGCTAACAATAATACATATTATTCCGGTCCTTCCCTGGGATACCTAACGCAGCTGCCAACCTGAATAGGCATTTTTGACCACCGGTATCGACTGGTAAACAAACTCAACCGTGGGATTGTCAAGGTATAATTAGGAAGGAGACGGCTCAGTTGAGGTCCAAGATGGACTGGGCATTCATGGCCTCCATAGCCTTGTGTTTACTTGATTAGATTAATAAGAAAGAGAGTGAGGGAGGGAGGGAGGGAGTTAGAGTGAAAGAGATAACCCCGTCTCTGAAATCCTTTCTTGTAAATCCCTCCCTCCCTCCCCTAGGAAATCCCGGAGGTACACGTGAAGGAACCATTAATCCCCCACATCGAGGAATAGAGAAAAAAATATTCGCATTCAGATCTTCTTCAGTTGACTCCTTCTAGATCTGCCGTAGAGGACAATTACCCCATAATCCCCGCTGTCTCCCTTTTTAAAGTCAAATCCCTATTACTAAAATATTGTGCTTTAAATCTCCCTCTTTTATGAAAAGAATCGCGAGAGAATTCTCATTGCAAGCGTTCGTTCTAATTGCTCCGCTGGTATTAAATTTCAACGGGATATATATATATATATATATATATATATATATATATATATATATATATATATATATATATATATATATATATATATATATATATATACAGCGTTTTCTCTCCCAACTCCCACATCTTCAGACATTAAACTCCTTCTCTTTACACTGAAAGGGTCAATCCAGTGAGGTCAGTAAACCATCAGGGACAATTAGCGGTCAAGTGAGTACGGTGAGAGCGAGGCAAGTGAACGCGGCTGAGAGAAATGAGAACGCCAGCCTTACCTAACAAGGGTCAGGGAGGCTGAGAGTTCTCCCTAACTATTGAACGTTCAGCTGAAGGACCCCTGTTAAGTATTTACTTGAGTGGCTACTACTACTACTACTTCTATTACTACTACAGAAGCTGTATACTTATATCAACTACCACGTCCACTCTCGCATGTTTGCTCTTGTGTTCACGTGTCTCACTGTTCTTTACACGCGTCTGCTGCCTCTGTTCTCTTGTTCTTGCTCTTGTCTCATTTGTTCTCATCTGCGATCACTTCGCTTTTGACTCCTCCTCCGTTCAGCTTGAGTCTTATTTCCGCGGTGTTCACCTGAGCAGTCATCTCAGCGTTCTCCGTTTTACGTTCAACTGAGCAATTTTTTCCCCTCCCTCAGCGTTCAGTATAACGTTCAACTCAGTTTTTTTTTTTCCAATCGTCATCGTTCAGTTTCCTGTCGTTTAGGATTTGTTCAAAGTCTCAGCCGAACGGCCGCTAAAGCTTGGCTACCTCAAAAGGCTGGAGGCCCCTAAAGAGAACTTAAAAATTAAAGAAAATATGACCATAAAGGAAAAGTCACTGGGAGAGAACGGAGGGAGGGGGACCTAACGTGGAAAACGAGACGCAGCGCGGAAAGCAAAGAAAACTCCAAGTGAATGTGGAACAGAGAGAGAGAGAGAGAGAGAGAGAGAGAGAGAGAGAGAGAGAGAGAGAGAGAGGTTTGAAGGAAAAGATAAAATAGAAGAGTGATAAAATACGGAGAGAGAGAGAGAGAGAGAGAGAGAGAGAGAGAGAGAGAGAGAGAGAGAGAGAGAGAGAGAGAGGTACCTAGCTCAAGTACCTACGACAGAGTGTCTGTCTGTCTGTCTGTCTGTAGGTATGTACTTACCTACAAGTGCCTACAACGAAATTTTGCCAGTAGGTAGGGCTAGCGCGTAGAGGGGAAGAAAGAAAGAAAGAAAGAAAGAAAGCGAGAGAGAGGTTCGGGGATTGGATTAAAGACAGATGGGAGGGAGAGGAGAAGGGAGGGTGGTGAGAGAAAGAGTTGCGTGAGGGAGAGGGGTGTGGGAGAGTGGGAGGATGTGTATCAGTTACGTTTTCAGCGGGACACGCGGCACCTGAAAAATAAATGAATATATCGAATATAAAAGTCACACCTGTGCCTCTTATGACCACGTTGTGTCGCTCAGGGTGTTAAGTGGTCGACCAGACGCGCCATTACGGTGTGGTGGAGAGAGAGAGAGACTCTCTCTCTCTCTCTCTCTCTCTCTCTCTCTCTCTCTCTCTCTCTCTCTCTCTCTCTCTCTCTCTCTCTCTCTCTACTACCGCAGCAACCATGTTGTGGTTGTGAGGGATGGCCCCAAGAAAAAAGACTTCTACTTCTGTTACTACTACTACTACTACTACTACTACTACTACTACTACTACTACTACTCTTCTAGTACTACTGCCACTACTGCTGTCTTAACTTTCATCCCGAACGCCCTTGCATACCTCACCCCTGCGACAGTGTTCAGAACGCACCAACCACCACTACCACTACTTCTACCATCACTACCACCACTGCCACTACTTCTGCCACCACTACCACTACTACTACTATTACTTCTACCACCACGACCACTGCTGTTGCTCCTCCTCCTCCTCCTCCTCCTCCTCCTCCTCTCTCTCCCCTCTTTCCTCCCCTGACAACAATGGTGGCAAGCCGCCGCAATCCCTCCTTGCTCCCCAACTCTGGGAGCTCAGCTCGGAAATATTGAACGCATACCAGCCTTACCTATAGCGGTATCGTTATAACTGGAAGATACCGGATGTGTCGGTACCGTCCTTACCTCGACAATACCACAGAGGATACCGGTCTGTTCCCTATACCAGATAGAATATTTTACCTAAATGCTACGGTTGCTTAGATTCGCCTCAGCGTCTCTCGTATACGGAATATACATAAATACACACGTATATATACACACACACACACGTACGCACCTGCCTTACCTGTGGCGAGGCTGGTATGAAGGCAAAATGCTGGAACGCCCTCTCTAACTTTGTATACAAAACAGCCCAAAATAAAGAAAAAAAAATTAGTTTTCGGGGCCTTATTAAAAATGGCGTCGTTCTGGTTATTTAGCTCAACTTGTGGTTATAAAAATGTTACAGTTCATTAGGAGCGTCCAGAACACACACACACACACACACACACACACACACACACACACACACACACACACACACACACATTAAGGTCCTGGAAGGTCCTGGCAAGTGAAGGCCTTGGGACATTCCACGCAGATTACACATCTTATCCCCGCCCATAATCACCCCAAGTCAGTAAGATCGGGGTAATTATAGTACGGTGATTACCAGGGTAATCTTTAACTCGTGTCTTGAAAGCTGGACGACGGGCGTAGGGTGCTGGCTGGGTCTGGCTGAGGGAGGTGTGTGGCGTGGTGTACCTGGCGGTTGTGTGGTAGTGGTCATGGTTGTCGTAGGGTAGTTGTGGTGGTGTTGTGTGTTAATTTGGTTGTGGGTTCGGTACCGGTGGTAATTAGTGGTGGTGTGGTGTGGTTGTTGTCGTTACTGGTGTTAGTGGTGGTCGCTGTGGTGGAGAAGGTCGTTGTGGTGGAGGAGGTCGTTGTGGTGGAGGTAGGTCATTGTGGTGGTGCTGGTGGTGGACATCATTACCACAGGGTCTCGATCCCTTGTACCCAATCTTGATGCCGTGGGTCTGGGCTGAGCACGAGCAGGTTGGAGCGAGGCGCCAGACTCTGCTGTCTGGTATAATCATATAGGGGTGTTACCAGGTGCCCTCAGAGGGCGATGGAGACAGAGAGAAGCGAGGGAAAGGGGAGAGAAGAAGGGGAAACTAGCAAGTACGGAGAGGGGAAGTTTGAGAGAGAGAGAGAGAGAGAGAGAGAGAGAGAGAGAGAGAGAGAGAGAGAGAGAGAGAGAGAGAGAGAGATCAGGGCAGACAAGGGAATTGGAAAGAAGGGAGAAGGGAATAGGGGAAAGAAACAGGGCGAGGGAAAGGGATATAAGAAGGGAAAGATGAAAAATGTAAGAAGAATGAGGAAGGGAGGAAGGAGGAAGAAAAGATGCAGGAAGATGAGGACAGTCTCAAGGAGGGGTCTTGGGCACGGAAGGTGTGTGTGTGTGTGTGTGTGTGTGTGTGTGTGTGTGTGTGTGGGACAGTCGAGAAGCTTATGGAGAACGGAGAATAACTGCACAAGGAAGAAGACGATCGTGCGATGGGATAAAGAAGGGCGTTAGCAAGTAAACGTAATGAACGCCGCCAGTGAACGGAGACCTCACGGTAGAAAACGACGGCATGAAGACAGCAGAGGATTATTCTTGTGTGGTTGAGGTGGTGGTGGTGGTGGTGGTGGTGAGTGTGTGTTCCCACGCCAACCAGTAGGTTCGCCACCACCACCACCGTCCCCGCCCGCCTGCCTGCCTGCGCCTCGCCCCCTCCCTCCCTCCCTCCTCCTCCCCCCGCAGCACCTTACTTACGTTGCACAGACTCGCAAACCTTTTTTATGACAGGTTTTTGCAATTGCACACCCCTGCCGTTGGGGTCTCCCTCTCTCTCTCCCTCTCTCTCTCTCCTCTACCCCCCGCCTCTCTCACGGTTCCTGCCTCGAGGGGTCGGGCCGAGGCAACACTCACGGATACTCTCTGAGTGCTCTGCTATTTTTGCCTGATAGCCGATAGAAAGGTTGAGAGTTTTCGATTGTTACCTGGGCGATGTAGGGGAACAGACGCGGAATGTTGGATTGGCCCGGCGCGGGCAGGAGGGGCGGCGGGCGGCGGACGCAACAGTAGCAGCAGCAGCAGCAGCTCCGTGTGCTATTCCTTGATGCAAGATTTTCCACACGGACGGAGGTATCGCTCAAAAAGTTTCCGACCCTCCCGTTATTTCTTGATCTTCCACGGACTTTCCCATAACGTTATTGTAGTGTATGTGTGTGGCAAGCCTGAGTACTGCCCTAGATTAAGTGTGTGTTGAGGCACGGTGGCTTGGCTGACTGTTAAGGACTTCACACTGACCACACTAATACATCGACGTCGAAGCCGGGCTCCGCCAGCCAGCCAGCCGCTCAGTCCACCCACCCACCCCCTTCCCTCCCTCTCTCTCTCTACCATGGTCTCGTTTTCCCTTTCCTTATTATTGTTCGACAGGTTTTTATCTCATTTTTTCCGCCCTGTCCCATTCCGTCCATCTTAGCACTTGCTCCACATTGCAGACTTTTTACCGGCCTTCCTTTTATCTTGTTCTTTCCGCTTGATCTTTCCCATTGATGTTGCAAGGATAAGAAAAGCGGGCAGGAGAGCCCACTGGGGGGGAAAAAAGCGACGGTTCAACAAAACCATCAGCTGACCAGACCTTCGTCCGTCTCCCGCACATCCGTTGTGCCACAGTCTTTTTTTTTTTTCTTTTTCTCTTCCCCCCTTCCTCCTCCTCCTCCTCCTCTTCTTTTTCTTCTCTTTCTCTTTATCTTTTACGCCATTGAGGTTCCCGGTAAAAATTCCTTCTCATTTTCAGGTAGATCTTCTCTGGTTATTGTCTGGCCCAGGTGGAGTGAATTCATTTAAAACGTCGGTTGGTTTAGCTTCTCACAGGTCACTCACAAAGTACGTAATGTCCCCACCACCACCACCACCACCCTCTTTTTTTTTCCTGTCATGCCTGTGAACGACAATGATGATGATGATCATGATGATGAAGGGTGGGGGAAGGTTGGGGGGGGGGGGGGTTTACTGGGCGAGCTGATCACGCCGTAAGACAGTGACACAGAAATATGTTATCCGTGGAGGACTGTGAATGTCATTTGCGAGGCTCTGGGTTAATAAACTTAATCTTTCCCTCGTTCCTGTAATTTTCAGGGAAAAAACCGTCTAGTCACGATTTCGAACGAGGTATGCAAAGCAGATGGTAATAATAACGGCGTTCGAAGCTGGCCACATTTGTCTCTTCCGCGCGGGAGACACTAGAGGGAACTCCTCATCCTCAAGATCTTTATGGGGGAAAAAAAAAAGAAGAAATCCGTAAAATAAATCTACTCAGATCTGAAATGACTTGTCAGGTTCCCTTCAGAAGACTCTCTGCCCCGTGCCAAACAACGGGGATGGATTATTGGAACATATCTCCAACAAAGGCATCAGAAGGAACGAAGAGGAAAAAAAAAAACAAAATAATGATATCGCAGTCGACTCGTCTTCCTCACGTTCGTTGTGGAGGTGGAGAGGAGTTCGCCTCTAGGAAAGAGGTTCAGAATTCCGGGAAAGGGAGGGAGCGACCATTCGCCCCGTCTCCGCCTCCCTCCACCCGCCGATGCGTCGGCCTCCACGACACGTCGCTAATCAGCCAGACCTGCCAGGTGCGACCCTGTGTATTTTTCTCTCTACATCACGAGAGAGAATCTACCCTTTTTGCCTGGCTTTTTTTTCCTCTCATTCCTTACAATTCTAGTCAAGTGTGCGTCGTGATTTGGATACGTTTCATGTGAGGCTTCCTCTCACCTTAATGACGTTGATTGTTCGTAGAAGACAAATTCAGAGTCTAGTTCTTGCTGTACGAGAGATAAAGATTAACACTTTTGTGACTGGATGTTCCGAGGTTAAGTTGTAGATAATATTTTGCTTCGTGTATCTGATTGCATAAGTTTAAGAAATGGGAACTCCTCAGGTATGTTAGTTTATGTTAACAAGAAATCATCACAATTCACAACTGATTTTTTATTTGTTCGTTTTGTATTGCTGTCCTTGCTCTTCTCATCATTATTGGTTTTCATTGTTCTTCACTTTTCTTCTGTCCTGTGTCTCTCATCACTGCAAGTCTCGTCCCCATTTAGTTTCGCGCATGGGCACAGTGACTCCCACCACTCTCCTCCTTTTGTGTCCTCAACGAGTCGGGAACACCTGTTCGTAGACATCCCACACTCGTAGCTGCTGACCGTCCTGACCAGACTGGATCATTCTCTCATCCTCAGCCATCCTGCCAGTCACAGAACAGTGGTAGTGGCTCCGGGTAGGATATGGTCACACCCGCTCCTTCCAATCCCTTCTCCCTCCAGACATTGATTATAGCACTTTAGGAAGGATCAGTCAGCTGATATCCGAGATGCCTTTGCCGAGTATCCTTCAAGTCAGTATTGAGATCACAGACGTCGTTGTTGTGAGCATGGAGGAATACACTCCTCCTTCATTGAGATTTAGTCGCATCTTGAAATTCTCGGTTTATATAACCTCTTGCCCCGAGTTCATGTGGACCAAGTGGATCGAACTTGGAAGTTCAACCCCTTTATCCGTTTCTCATTCGGTCTTCACATCCACAAGGAATCGTTGTGCATCTTCTTAATCATTAGTTCAGCCACTATTTTACAGGAGTGAAGTATTCTCACCTCTCTCATCCTCCACCAACAGGTCCGTCTGGTCCTTCGCCAAGACTGTCTAACAACTGCAGATCCAACACCTTTTCATACGTTTTTATTTCCTCACATCTCCTTAGCTTCTCTTACTGTTAAAAGCCACACCTTTTGGGTCTCTTGTCCTTTCAATTCACCCGGGATGACTACGACATTCCTTCACTTCCATACTTACCTGTGACTCACTTGATCAATCCTTCCTCTTCCTAAGACCGTAAGCTCCGAGAAGCATCGCGCCCTCTACAGACTGGGTGCGATAAAGGATGGTATTCCTCCCGCTTTTTTAGTTCAGTGGGAATGTCCCTCCGAGCTTGCTCGTCTGTGTCTCCATTAATACCTAAAGACTACCACTTTTCCTCATCTTGGAAACATGGATAGCTTGACCCCATCCTCAAAAGGGGAAACTGATCTAATCCTCCTGAGTTACGTCTAACAGGTTTGCCCTATACTAATGCAGAAGTGTAAAGGTCTTCTAATCTCTTTTCTGTTCTTACAGTTAAGTGTCAGAATACCTTTTCTCTACAGATTAACACCTTGAATCTCTCACAGTCTTCTCTGTGGCTAATAGGGTGTGGAGTGTTGTGTCATGGTTCTTGGTATATTCGCAACAGTTTGGGGCTTAAGCCTCAGATTTCTGAGCTTCCATACTTCGATTTATCCCCCCAATACTTTGCCTCGAAAGTAATATTCAGACTTTTTCCTAATCAGTCGTTTGACGTAACATTTTAACTGATCCACTTCTCTTTCTTCTTCCGTCAAACACAGAGGATTAATCCCTCACAACTTTGTCACGTCTTCTACCCCTTCCACCTCTGTTTATCAGTGAAAATCTTTCGATCAATAAGGCTGTTCGTTCCTGTTTGACTGGACCTTGATCTACCACTTAAGTAGACTGCCACACCATCTTCACATGGGCCACTCATTTCCTACCTGAATTCGACCACTTCCCTCATTTTAGGGTTATACAACCACTCGCAATCAGGTAGACATAATCTAATTCATTTCTTTACCTGGAAATAAACCCTAAATTCTTTCAACCTCAGCTGCTAACATTTCCACTTTACTCACGTTATATCCCTGAAATAGATTAATCTGTTTCAGGAAAAACTTGGGGATTCTGTTCATCTGTAGAATGTATATTTCCTCAGGGCAGGTACGGTGGCTATACAGAGAGAGGGTTGATCCGTCCCTGTATAGAGCACTACTCAAACATGTCCGAGGGCTCTTCATCTACGTTCCACCTTGACAGAGATCAGTCACAAGCAGTTCGCCTTATTAATTCGCCCTCTTTCATCTCTCAGTTTGAATCCCAACCTTCCCCCTCCCTCCCCCTTCCTCTCCCTTCATTGCCGCAATGTTATTTCTCTCTCTCTCTCTCTCTCTCTCTCTCTCTCTCTCTCTCTCTCTCTCTCTCTCTCTCTCTCGTATGGATGTTGTTTTCGTTTTTTTCTCTCGTTAATTGACGCCTTGCATGCCTCTTCCTCCGGCAGGATCCCCGCAGCTGCTTTATTTTCCTTCCATCTCTCTCGCATTATCTTTCTTCAGTTGCTCTTCTACCCCTCCGTCATTTTCTGTCACTCACGCCCCCGCTCCCTTCTTCGCCAGTCCCTCGCTTCATTGCCATTACCTCCTCCTCCTCCTCAGCCTCATCCTCCTGCTCTGCAACCTCCTCGTCTTTAACTCCCTCTGTGCACATCTTCCCTTCTCTCTCTCTCTCTCTCTCTCTCTCTCTCTCTCTCTCTCTCTCTCTCTCTCTCTCTCTCTCTCTCTCTCGTCCCTGCACCTCTTTCCTTGCCGTTCTGTCTCTCTCTTTAACCACCTCTTTATTTACTCCATCATTCCTCACTCTTCATCCTGCTCCTTCCTTCCTTCCTTTCCTTCCTTCCTTCCTTCCTTCCTTCCTTCCTCCCTCCCCTCGCAGCCTCGTACTCCTCCCTCTTGCTTTCCTCTCTCGGGTGAGCACTTCCTCCCGGCGTCCCTGCGACGGACGTTCTCTTCCCCGAGGACTCTTAATCCCCAGCTCTGCCTCCCTCACCCCACCCAGCTGCATCTCACTCCTCCTCCTCCTCCTCCTCCTCCTCCTCCGTTTTTCCTCCTTCCTCACTTATCAACCCAAGACGTCAAAATCCCCGTCACTTAGAGCCACACCGAGTCCCCGCGGAGCTTTGTAAACATTCCGATGAATCCCCTAAAGCCGGAGGAGACCGCACGCGGCTTCCTTTGGCGTCCCCTAATAGTCCCAACTAAAGTCCAGGGGACTCGATAAGGAACTCCTTGTAGACCTGTGAAATCACTCTCAGCCCGCGGGACGCACCGGAGCCCCCCCACACGCGGCGCTGTAAGCACCTCCTCCTCCCTCTTAGGCCCACCAAACCCAGGGGGCGGGCTCAGCTGAACCCCACGGGGCTCATCGGAGAACATACCCCCTTCACCCCCCTCACGGGTCCGTGAACTCTTTCCCTTTAGTCCCCATCAACCCCACGGGGCTCCTCAATCGGGTTCCCACGGGGCGGTCACAGGACACACACACACACACACACACACACACACACACACACACACACACTCTCTCTCTCTCTCTCTTGGCGCTCCTCCGGTGGGTGGGTAGGTGGGTGGAGGACGTGTGTGCAAGAGGGCGACATTGTCCCACGTGTCGTGATGACCGAGACAACCCAGTAATTCTGCACCTCCTGCAGATAACGTTACTCACGGACTCATAGTCATGCTTCGTTAAGTATCGACAAAGGCTCTCGAGCCATTGCAAACCTTGCCTGAACCAGCGGTCTGTTGCGCTTCTCGCCATCTTCTCTCTCGTCCTCTCTCTCTCGTTATATATATATATATATATATATATATATATATATATATATATATATATATATATATATATATATATATATACAGGCGAGTATATACATATGTGTGTGTGTGTGTGTGTGTTTTTCTATACCTGTCTCTCTCCCCCCAACCCTGGCTTCCTTTCCTCCCCTTGCTGCTCCCCTCGGTGCAATCTGGGCAGTGCCTGATGCAACGCATCGACGTGCACGGCGTCCATTCGTCTTCGGGGTAAGAGGAGCGGCGGCGGTCCCGTTTGTTTTTCAGCTGCGGGTTCACACACACACACACACACACACACACACACACACACACACACGATTATTTAACTAGGACGTGACGTGGTGTCGGGCGACATCAAGGGGAAGGACTTTGCGATGAAGAGGAGGTCGTCTCCTGCGGGAGATCGGGTCGTGGTGGCGGCGGGCGGGCTGGCCGCACCCCTGGTCGTGTTAGATAAACTCGCCCTTTGCCATCGTGTGGTTGGTTGGGTGATGGTGCAGCGTGCAACGTGCAACGCTTTTTTCTTTTTCTTTTTTGCATCGCATTCATTAACCCGGTCTTCCTGCGCACATTCTCAGCCTCCTCCTCCTCCTCCTCCCTCCGACCCTCCGCCGGTTATTTCACTAACAACATTGCTCGGGTTTCGGCGGTAAACACTGAAAAGTCCGGGTGATGCCGGATGTGGAGGACCGGCAGGAAGCCTCGTGTGCAAGCGACACAAGACGCGCCGAGCCGCCAGGCTGGGGTCTTCATCTCTCTCTTTTTTTTTTTTTTACGACTTCTTAAACGTTTATTTGTTTCGTTCTTTCGCTGGAGAGAGGCGTGAGTCTCCGTGGATGAATTGCTGCCCCGTGTGATCACAATATTTGATTCACGTTTTCAGAGTGCGACTGAACACTTCTGAACTGTTCACTGTATAATGGAATCATTCATCAATGACATTGATGACTGTGGGTCCACAACATCTTTGTACTTGTGAAGAACATTGTTATCACGTGGTTTGGTCACTGAACGTACGTTTGTACTTGAATTCTGCTTGTGTAAATATATTATGTAACTTTAGAATGCAAAGGAGTTTTATGTATGTGAGAATAGTGTTAATGTGTGTGTGTGTGTGTGTGTGTGTGTGTGTGTGTGTGTGTGTGTGTGTGTGTGTGTGTGTGTGTGTTACGCTTTAGAAACAAATGTCAGCAAGTCCTCTCTATATGTGTATATACATATATGTTTGCATACATTAGGCTCCATGTTTATGTGTCTGTAATTGTGTACATATGTGTGTAAGGAACGAGTATACACAGCTTATATGTGTACATGAATATGTATACACCTCGTTTGCCGTCCGAGGCTACAGTAGTCCAGATGTATACATGTGTGAGGTGGTCACTAGAGAGACCCCCTAGCATTAGCATAGACCATACAGCTGCCTGTAGTTCCGCTGGTTTATTTAGACGTTCATAAAGTGAATGTAATCTGTAGCTACGTGAGTGCATGTTGACGATGCGGTATGCGCATACCATTTACGGTTGTCGTTAGTGGCTGTCTGTAATTACATGAGCGGTGTTGTACAGCTTGTAGTTATTTAATGAGTTCGTAACATAAGTGCGTGCGTATGTGTAATGAGAGGGAGAGAGTGAGATAGAGAGAGAGAAGAGTTAGAGAGAGTAAGTTCCATGGTGTCTGGTGAGGGGAATTGCAACTGGCGAAACACACTTACTCATATTCCTAATTTACATAGGGTGACGGGGCACATTTCTTGCACGCCTTTGGCAACAAAGACGACGGCGGAATCCTCCGGGAACTTTTCATCAGGTTGTCATTATGTACCATCGCTCCCTCTCATCACCGGCCTCCGCCGGCCTGAGCGATATCGACTGGGATGAATGAGATATTTTGAGATTTTTTGCAACAATTGTTCATGGTGGCGGGATGTCGCTGCTGCTGCTGCTGCCGCCGCCCGTTTTATATCTCGAACCAAATGCGCGCTAAGTCATCGCATGACGTCACGGCTGACGGAGGAAAGACAGATTTTGTTTTGTTCATTAACAAATTGATCCCACGTTTCTAGAAACTGTTCCCTGGAAAGTTATAACTAATATATGGAGAAAGAATTCTAGCTCCTTATTCCCCGCGTGTCTTAGAAGGCGACTGAAAGAGGATGGGAGCGAGGAAGGCTGGAAATCTTCCCCTTCTGTTTTACTTTTCTAAAAGAAAGGAACAGAGAAGGAGGCCAAGTGAAGTTTTTTCCCTCTTAGGCTCAGTCCCCTGTTGTTGACGCTACCTCACTGACGCGGGAAATGTTGAATATGTATGAAAGATTAATTATATATTAGGTGTGGCTATTATTATTATTAATATTGTTTTTATTTTCGTTATCAAGAAGTTGTTTATAATGTAAGATGGCAGTGCATAAGTGATGTGTCTTGGGGTTGGGCCTCGCCTTTTGGGAGTCGAACCGGGAGACAGAATTAAAAGTATCCTCGTCATTCCCTTTCCAGTGTCATTCGTCTGTTTGTCATTATCATTCGTCGTATTCATCTCGATGAAACTCAAGAGGGTTCTCAACATTTCCGGGGGTGAGTTACGGGGGTCCTTAGACTGTACCCCCGGAGTTCCCCAGAGCCTGAGTCCCCTCACAGTCAGTTCTTGTATATGTACGACTTGCTCTTGCTCTTTTCTCTTATTTACTTTTGTTTGTTCCCTTTTGTCTTCTTTCTTTAAACACTTTTTTTTTTATATATGTTTCATCCGCCCATGTCCAGCATGTTCCACGCACCTATGTACTCTCACCATCCATGTACCTTTGGATACGCTCATTCACTCCCTTAACGCAACTACACCCCGGTGTACTCACCTTCTCTCACTCTACCCTTCATGCACTCTGACCCCCACGCACCCACACGCACCCTCAACTTTATCTATCCTCCTTCCGCTGTCAGAAAACGCGACATCTACGCACTCTAACTTCCACACACTCCTGACACTCTAACCTTCCGTGTATCTGTGTAACTAATCGCCACACACTTCCACCATCAGTCACTCCAATCTCCATCGTTTGGTGGAGCTGTCACCACCACCGCCATTGCCTCTACCTTTGCCAATCACCCTACAAGACTACACACATCACTCCCAAAGATAATCACCTTCGACACAACCCATTGGTTGGCAGCTGTGGCTCCGTCCGTAGCAGCAGCGGCAGCGGAGGGGCCACAGGCGCCGTGAAACATGTATGGCGGGCGTTGTAATCGCCGTAGTAGTAGTAGTAGTAGTGGTGGTGGTTGTTGTGTCGGTAAGTAGTTGAGCAGGAGGTAAATACAGTCCGCCTCCTCCCTCACTCCTCCTCCTCCTCCTCCTCCTCCTGCCTTGCGTCTGTTCGTCTCCCCGGGTCCTACATTGTGCAGCCCGACACGGGGCTCCACCGCAGCCGTCATATTATTGATGGCTTAGGTACTGCGGGGGCTAGGGCTAGTAGGGCTAGGGGCTGGGTGCTGGGGTTGTGGTGGTGGTGGTGGACTAAGGGGAGGCCAGGCGACGCTTTTACACATACGACCCTCGTCTTCTGTCGTACATAATGGCTAGGATCGTAGAGTGTAGGAGGATAAGGTTGGACGGTCAGGTGATGCCGCCGTTTTACGCCTACAACCCCCGTTTTCTGTGGTGCATTATGGAGTGTAAGATCCCCCGCCGTCTACGGTGCATTGTGGGGTACACGACTGTCATCTTCTGTGTATTTCGATGTACACGACTGTCATATTTGACGTCTTGTGAGGTATACGATTGTTATATTCTGTGGTGTATTGTTGGGTGTACGATTGTCATATTCTGTGGTGTATTATACGATGGCCATATTCTGTGGTGTACTTTAGGGTAAACAACTGTCATCTGTGGCGTATTGTTAGGCATACGATTTTCATCTTCTATGGCGT
Organism: Panulirus ornatus; assembly: GCF_036320965.1. NCBI lineage: Eukaryota > Metazoa > Arthropoda > Malacostraca > Decapoda > Palinuridae > Panulirus > Panulirus ornatus. The sequence goes on along the minus strand of NC_092258.1, from coordinate 3,005,777 downwards.
ATTGTGGAGTATACGACCTATATTTTCTGTAGTGCAAAGTGTTTGGCTTCCGTTTTCTCTGGTACGATGTTGAGTTCTTGATCCCCGTTTTCTGTGGTGTTTCATGGGATGTGACTGTGGATTTAGATTCATTGTAGTTGTATATGTATATATATGTGTGTGTGTGTGTGTGTGTGTGTGTGTGTGTGTGTGTGTGTGTGTGTTTAGTACATAGTCACTGGTGTTCGAACTTTTCCAGAAAAAAAATGACAAGTGGATCTTAGGTGTTTAATGAGAACGGAAGATGATAACGCCTGTCTGAACTTGTTAGAGAAAAGATGTGTTGTATCATATACGATAATTACCATACACTATCCCATACAGTATGGTCAAGATCGCACGTATGTTGATGTTTCCTTGGACTTAAGGTAAGAATGTTTGATAGCCAATTTAGCGTTACGTCCCCATCTGAGAAGAAAGGAGGGAGAAAACGAGGTGCAGCAGTCATGCAGAGTTGAATGCATGATAAAGGGGTAATGCCAATGACGGTGCAGGTGCATCAGGGCGAAGGTTTCAGTGTAAACAGTGATGGATGCGGCAGTGAGTGGACGAAATCACTGCCGTCGTGCGGAGTCATCAGTCACTCAAGCGAAAAAGAAAGAGAGAGAGAGAAAAAAAAAGAAATAATGAAGTTAACACGAAAAGACGCAGTGCAGTTTCTTCCCGTTTTCTCTCTGGTGATGGCCTCTTATCAGCTTCCCAGATTATATTCTTCTATAACGGTCACCCACCCACCCA